>NC_034597.1:7222211-7230017 GCF_900095145.1 Mus pahari | reverse complement strand
CCCTCCTCTCCAGTCCGCTCTCTCCCCGGCAGTGCACCCAACACGTTCTTTTCAATGATTGAATTACTGCTAGAACATTTTTAGGTCTATTTTTATTTATAGGATTTTGAATTTGCAACCTTTTCAAAATTAAATTATGGGATAATTTGAATTTTATAATTGGCTAATGTGGTTTTCTGTAGGGGTCTCTGCAGATGTCAAGGAAGACAGGGATGTGTAGAGGTGAAAATAAAAACTTGATTCAGATTCACTTTGTCAACTTGCAGCAAAATTTGGGGAGTCCGATGTTAGATGGTTTGATGCAAGTATATTTGAACAGAATATAATCTGGAAAAAGGTTTCCTGGTGTAATACAATCATGGGAACATAGGAAGCATAGTTACATTGAAATGCAGCTCAGAATATACCATTTCTTTCAAGAAGATGGTTCTGGAGATAAGCAACCTGTACATGCTTAAGGGTCTAAGAAAGAATCTGGCCTGGCCTCATCATACAGAAAGCATAGAGGTTATCTATATCTATATATTTGGGTTATCATTCACCTCTGATCCTTATTGTCACACTTGACTGTAGGAGCTTGATATGGCCTGACCAAACAGGTAATGCAGATCTCCAGTTCCCAGTTTTCTGGGGACCAAATAGGTTTTTATGTCCTTCCTCTTGGAAGGACAATCAGGTAATATTCTGATTTCCTTGGATATCCACGGGCACAAGGACCTTCATGCTTCCAACAGTCCCCATTCCTTTTCTTGGCTGAAGAAGTTTCTTTTTATTATATGTAGCTCCAAACCAAGTGTTACCTTGCTGTCAATAATTATATCTTGTTAATCTGCTCTAATCTTGGAGACTTTATTCATATTTCTGTTGTTATGGTTATGGCCTTGATCCATGAAGAGCAGTGGGCAGATGTTTTGTAGAATGTACTTCAATTTGGCTTTTTCTAGGAATTTTTCCATAATTAATTTAGAACTGTGCAATTTTTGATAAGAAACACATAAAGGCAGAAGACTTGTCAAACTCAGGGCACAGGGAATACTCCTCCATGATAACTCACTTGACATGACTTACGATGAAGATGGTAACTCTCATTAGTCCATAAAGAGTCAGGCCAACTTCTCTCCTGTGCAGTTATGACTTCCCCATTTCCATTCTCTCTTTTCACTGGAAACAAATCAGCAGCTCAGACCATACCTAAGGGGAGAGGAGGGGAATGAAAATGAGAGTATCTGCACAATGTTTGGAATTCAACAGAGGATCACATATCCTCCCTGATATACGTGCTGATGCAAGCATTTGTTTATGCTGTTAGGGACTCTTGAGCATCTTACCATTGATCTTCACTACTTACCAACCACTGTTACTTTGTTCCTTTAATGGCTCACTTAGACTGTAATGTACTCATAATGATAATTCTACCTACTCTTCCTTCCACCATAATTCACTTTCTGCGTTTTCCATTTTTGTTAATAACATTTTTAATTACCACACAAAATAACGGCTTTCATTATAATGCTTTCATACACATATATCATTGTAATGCCCTTAGTTTGCTCTCTTTTGATCATGTTCCCACATCCTCCTGCTCCCTTTATTTATATTCTGCATATGAGACAAAATTTGCAAAATTTCTCTTTATTTCCCCAAATTACTCACTCCTATTCACACCTTTCCACTACTCCTGATAATACCTTTCTACTTAAAGGATGCTCACATGCACGCGCACGCGCATGCACACACACACATTGCAAGTGCACTTCTTACCCTTGTAAGCCTGGTTTATTTTGTGTGTGTATGTGTGTGTGTGCCTGTGTGTACATGTGTTTATACATGTGTGTGTGTGCGTGTGCGTGTGCATGTGCGTGTGTGTGTGTGTGTGTGTGTGTGTGTGTGTGAAATTTATCTATTCACCTATTGAAGACTCTCTAAGATTTTTTTTTTGAGAGACTAGGTGTTGCAAAGATTCCCTAGTAGGCAGACAAGGGGATGGACCATGGTTAAGTAATAAGAGTGTTGTAATTCTAAAATGGCACACTTCTTTCTTGCTCTCCTGACCTAAGAAAAAACCTTGCAGCTTAAAACAAGGACTTGTTTGCTTTTGTCTTCTACTATCAGGGCTCCTGTTGATGGACTGGCTCAGCAAGTTCAAGACCTGCTCAGGATGACACACAGCAATTTCAGATCTTTCAATCATCCTAGCTTTCTTGAGACTAGTCAACCCTAAGTTAGGGGTAGGCTCTTCAGAGGATCTAATCCTCAGCACCTGAGAAGATGGATTTTTCAGATTTTCAAGCCCCCCCCAACTCTGCTTTACATAGGGTCTTTGCTGTGTGTGTCTGCTGCATGTCGACAAACACCTTTCTTCAACTACCAGTTCTGTGTGTAGTGCAAGAGGTCTCTCTGCTGCTTGTTGGGATTTGGGTTCTGTTTTTCTGAATTTTAATTCTCTAGGTGGCAGAGGAAATGAATTTGATCAAGATGCCTTAGACTGTGTTAGTTTCTTATCTTGGCTATTATGAATAGTGCAGCATTAGATACGGAAGTGAAGCCATCTCTGTAGTGAGCTGGCTTGAATTTCTTTAATTCAGAAAAGGTATAGGAAGATAGTATTGAAGTTTCAGCTTTGGGAGAACCCTCCTTGCTAATTTCAGAATGATAGAAAATAATTTACATTTCTGCACTTCCTGTGTAATATGTTATTATTCTCTGGTTATTTGGTGACAGCCATTCTGAATGAGGTAAGATGTAATCTCAGTGTAATTTTAATTTACATTTCCTTACGGGTTAATGACAGTAAACAGTGCTTCATGTATTTACTGCTTTTTTTTTTTTCCTTCCTTTAAAAACTCTTTGCTGGTTTAATGATTTGGTTTGGGTGTTTAAGTCTTTAAGTTCCTTACTTACTGTACATAGTAATCTCCTATCTGACGACTAGCTAGGAAAGATCTTCACCCATGCTGTAAGCTATCTCTTCACTCTGCTGTTTTTTTCTGTATGTAAGCTACATAAAGTCATGGGATACCACTTGTCAATCAATGCTAGAATTTTCTATTCTTTTAAAATACTTCTCCAAAGTGACATTTTTTCACCTGTATCTCAAAGTGTCCTAAGTTTTTCTAGCAGTTTCAAACATTGTCTAACATTGTGGTATTTGATCTCTTTTAAATTATTTTTTGTGAGCGATAAGAGATATTGATCTACTTCCGTCCTTTTACATGTTGAACTCCCTTATTCAAAGCACCCTGGGTCATAGACATTCCATTTCTATCAGTGTACAGTGTATATATTTGACATCTTAATCAAGATTAGTTGACTATAGGTGCATAGTTTTTTGTTTGTTTTTTATTTCTGATGCTCCTTTCCAATCTACTGGTCTCTGTGTCTTCTTTATTCCAGTAACATGTTACTTTCCATAGTTGGGTTATAAAATATACCTTGAAATCTGGTACTGTGGCACACTCCCTGCAGTGATCTCTCTGCTTAGGGTTGAATTGGCTAGTCAGGGTCCTTAATACACTATACCTGTGGTTCTCTAACTTCTTTTTTTTTTCTTCACATTTTACTTCTCTTAATTTAATTTTTCTCTTTTCAAAAATTAGATATCTTCTTTATTTACATTTCAAATGTTGTCTCCTTTCCTAGTTACCTCTCTGAAACTCCCCTAGCCCCTCCCCCCGTCCTGCTCCCCAACCCACACAATCCTGCTTCCTGACCCTAGTATTCCTCTATAATGGCGCATAGAACCTTCACAAGACCAAGGGTGTCTCCTCCCATTGATGGCCAACTAGGCCATCCTCTGCTACATATACAGCTAGAGACACGAGTCATACCATGTGTTTTCTTTGATTGTTGGTTCAGTCCCAGGGAACTCTGGGGGTACTGGTTATTTCATATTGTTAGTCCTCCTATAGGGCTATAAACCCTTTCAGCTCCTTGGGTACTTTCTCTAACTCCTTCATTGGGGACTCTGGGCTCTGACCAATGAATGACTGTGAGCATCAATTTCTGTATTTTCCAGGGACTGGCAGAGCCTCTCAGGAGAGAGCTTTATCAGGCTCCTGTCATCAAAATCTCTTGTTGGTATCTGCAATAGTGTCTAGGTTTGGTGGTGGTTTGTGGGATGGATCCCCAGGTGGGGTAGTCTCTGGATGGCCATTCCTTCAGTCTCAGCTCTGAACTTTGTCTCTGTAACTCCTTCCATGGGTACTTTGTTCCCTTTTCTAAGAAGGATCAAAGTATCCACATTTTGGTCTTCCTTCTTCTTGAGTTTCAGGTGTTTTGCAAATTGTATCTTGGTTATTCTGAGATTCTGAGCTAATATTCACTTATCAATGACTGCATATCATGTGTGTTCTTTTGTGATTGTGTTGCCTCGCTCAGGATTTTATCCTTCAGATCCATCCATTTGCCTAAGAATATAATAGATTCATCGTTTATAATAGCTGAGTAGTACTCTATTATGTAAATGTACCACATTTTATGTATCCATTCTTCTGTTTAGGGACATCTGGGTTCTTTCCAGCTTCTGGTTATTATAAATAAGGCTGCTATGAACATCATGGAGCATGTGTCCTTATTACATGTTGGAGCATCTTCTGGGTATATGCCCAGGAATGGTATTGCTTGATCTTTCGGTAGTACTATGTCCAATTTTCTGAAAAACCACCAAACTGATTTGCAGAGTGTTTGTACCAGCTTGCAATCCCACCAGCAATGGAGGAGTGTTCCGCTTTCTCCACATCCTTACCAGCATCTGCTGTCACCTGAGTTTTTATTCTTAGCCATTCTGATTGGTGTGAGGTGAAATCTCAGGGTTGTTTTGATTTGCATTTCTCTGATGATTAAGGATGTTGAACATTTTTTAGGTGCTTCTCAGCAGTTTTGTATTCCTCAGATTAGAATTCTTTGTTTAGCTCTGTATCCCATTTTTAATAGGGTTATTTGGTTTGCTGGAGTCTGTCTTCTTGAGTTCNTTATATATATTGGATATTAGTCCCCTATCAGATTTAGGCTTGGTAAAGATCTTTTCCCAATCTGTTGGTTGCCTTTCTGTCTTATGGGCAAATTTGCCTTTCTGTCCTTTGCCTTACAGAAGCTTTGCATTTTATGTCAAATCTTAATCTTATAGCACAAACTATTGGTGTTTTGTTCAGCAATTTTCCCCCTATGCCCATATCTTAGAAGTTCTTCCCCACTTTCTCCTCTATAAGTTTCAGTGTCTCTGGTTTTATATTGAGTTCCTTGATCCACCTAGACTTGAGCTTTGTACAAGGAGATAAAAATGCATCAATTCACCTTCTGATCTGCACCAGCACTGGGTCACCAAGGGCACGGAGTTGGCAGGACACCCCCACGATCTTAGGATCACTGGTGAGTGGAACACAACTTCTGCTCCAATCCAATCGTGCATGGGACCTGAGACAGCACTAGAGAAGCAGAGAACCGGACTGACCAGGGGCTCAAGTCCCTTGCGGTCTGTGCCAGCACTGGGTCATCTAGGGCATGGATAGGGTGGACACCCCCACGGTCCCTAGAGGATTGCCCATGCAATCTTCGGATCACTGGTGAGTGGAACACAACTTCTGCTCCAATCCAATCACGCACGGGACCTGAGACAGCACTAGGGAAGCAGAGAACCGGCCTGACCAGGAGCACAAGTCTGGTCCAGTCTGTGCCAGCACTGGGTCACCTAGGGCTTGGAGTCGGTGGACACCACCATGGTCCCTAGAGGACTGTGCATGCTATCTGAGGATCACTGGTGAGTGGAACACAACATCTGCTCCAAACCAATAGTGACGGGCCTGTGACAGCAGGAACAAGGACACCAGAGCCTTTCATGACCAGAGGCTCAGGTTCCTTTTGATCAGTTCTGGTTTACCTTGGATTCAAACAGATCAGACAGCTCCAAGGTCCTCAAAGGAGACACCACTCCCATGCACTGTAATATGCCCAGGATCTTAGGACAACAGGATCCCAGGATAACAGGAGCTGGGTCACACTAGTATTTGAGTGTCTCAGAGGAGCTTGACTGCCAAGAACTCAGACATACCCAGAATCTCAGGTTCATAGGAGCCCACAATCAAAGAATCACAGAGAAATCTGGACTCTGAGAAGTCCTGAATCAACTGGTATTATAGGAAGGATAGGCTCCAATCAGATATATTGAGGGCAGCAAGCATTAGAGATAATCAGATGGCAGGAGGCAAGCGTAAGAACAGAAAGAACAGAAACCAAAGTTACTTGCATCATCAGAACCAAACTTTCCCACCATAGCAAGTCCTGGATACACCATCACACCAGAAAAGCAAGACATGGATCTAAAGTCACTTCTCATGATGATGATGGAGGACTTTAAGAAGGAAATACTGGAAATCACAGGTAAACAGATAGAAGAGTTTAAAGTGGAAACACAAAATTCCCTTAGAGAGTTATAGGCTGCTTGTGGACGTTGTACATCGTGGTGCGGAGCCTAGTGCGCACCACGATGTACAACGTCCACAAGTAAGAAGGAAGTACTAGAAATCACAGGTAAACAGATAGAAGAGTTTAAGGTGGAAACACAAAATTCCCTTAGAGAGTTATAGGAAAATGCTACCGAACAGGAGATGGAATTGAACAAAACCATCCAGAATCTAAAAATGGAGGTAGAAATAATAAAGAAAACCCAAAGGGAGACAACTCTGGAGATAAAATCCCTAGGAAAGAAATCAGGAACCATAGATGCAAGCATCAGCAACAGAATACAAGAGATGGAGAGAATCTCAGGTGCAGAAGATTCCATAGGGAACATGGATACAACAATCAAAGAAAATGCAAAATGCAAAAAGATCCTAACTAAAAACATCCAGAAAATCCAGGACACAATGAAAAGACCAAACCTTCAGATAATAGGAGTAGATGAGAATGAAGATTATCAACTTAAAGGACTAGCAAATATCATCAACAAAATTATAGAAGAAAACTTCCCATACCTAAAGAAAGAGATGCCCATAAACATTCAAGAATCCTACAGAACCCCAAATAGACTGGACCAGAAAAGAAATTCCTTCCAACACATAATAATCCGAACAACAAATGCAATAAGTAAAGACAGAATATTAAAATCAGTAAGAGAAAAATGTCAAATAACATATAAAGGCATATAAAGAATACTCCAGACATATAAAGAATTACTCCAGACTTCTCATCAGAGACTATGAAAGCTAGAAGATCCTGGGCAGATGTTATACAGACCCTAAGAGAACACAAATGCCAGTCCAGGCTACTATACCCAGCTAAACTCTCAATTACCATAGATGGAAAAACAAAGTATTCCATGACAAAACCAAATTCACACAATATATTTCAATGAATCTAGCTCTTGAAAGGATAATAACAGAAAACACCAATACAAGGACAGAAACCACACTTTAGAAATAGGAAGAAAGTAATCCTTAAACAAACCTAAAAGAAGACAGCCACAAGCACAGGATGCTAACTCTAACAACAAAAATGACAGGAAGCAACAATTACTTTTCCTTAATATCTTTTAATATCAACGGACTCAATTTCCCAATAGAAAAGCATACAATAACAGATTAGCTACACAAAAAGGACCCAACATTTTGTGCTTACGGGAAACACATCTCAGGGAAAAAAATCAGACACTACCTCAGAGTGAAAGGCTGGAAAAGAATTTTCCAAGCAAATGATCTAATGAAATAAGCTGCAGTACCCATTCTAATATCAAATAAACTCAACTTCCAACCCAAAGTTATCATAAAAGACAAGGAGAGGCACTTCATACTCATCAAAGTTAAAATCTTCCAA
>NC_034597.1:7211314-7222200 GCF_900095145.1 Mus pahari | reverse complement strand
TAGAATACCCAAGATACAATTTGTAAAACACATGAAACTCAAGAAGAACGAAGACCAAAATGTGGACACTTCACCCCTTCTTAGAATTGGGAACAAAACTCCCATGGAACGGGTTACAGAGACGAATTTTGGAGCTGAGACTAAAGGATGGACCATCCAAAAACTGCCCCACCCAGGGGTCAATCCCATAATCAGCCACCAAATGCAGACACTATTTCATATGCCAGCAAGATTTTGCTGAAAGGATCCTGATATAGCTGTCTCTTGTGATGATATGCCAGTTCCTGCCAAACACAGAAGTGGATGCTCACAGTCAGCTACTGGATGGAACACAGGGCCCCCAATAGAGGAGCTAGAGAAAGTACCCAAGGAGCTGAAGGGGGCTGCACCCCTATAGGTGGAACAACAATATAAACTAACCAGCACCCCCAGAGGTCATATCTCTAGCTGCATATGTAGCAGAAGATGACCTAGTCAGCCATCATTGGGAATAGAGGCCCCTTGGTCTTGCAAACTTTATATGCCCCAGTACAGGGGAACACCACGGTCAAGAAGGGGGAGTGGGTGGGTATGGGAGTGGGGGGGGGTAGCATAGGGTACTTTGGGGATAGCATTTGACATGTAAATGAAGTAAATACCTAATAAAAATTGAAAAAAAAAAGAATGGATCAATTCACACTCTTCTACATACTAACCCCCAGTTGAGCCAGCACCATTTGTTGAAAATGCTGTCTTTTTTCCGTTGGCTTGTTTAGCTACTTTGTCAAAGATCAAGTCACGGTGGGTATGTGGGTTCATTTGTGCATCTTCAATTCTATTGCATTGATCCACCTGTCTGTTGCTGAAGCAGCACCATGTAGGGGTTTTTTTCACAATTGCTCTGAAGTACAGGTTGAGGACAGGGATGGTAATTCCACCAGAGGTTTATTGTTGAGAATAGTTTTTGCTATCCTAATTTTTGTTATTCCAGATAAATGTGTAAATTGCCCTTTCTAACTCTGTGAAGAGTTGAGTTGGAATTTTCATGGGGATTGCACTGAATCTGTAGATTGCTTTCGGCAAGATGGCCATTTTTCTTATATTAATCCTGCCAATCCATGAGCATGGGAGGATTTTCCATCTTCTGAGGTCTTCTTAGATTTCTTTCTTGGGAGACTTGAAGTTCTTATCATACGGATTTTTCATTTGCTTAATTAGAGTCACACCAAGATATTTTATATTATTTGTGACTATTTTAAGTGTTGCTTCCCTTATTTCTTTCTCAGCCTGTTTATCCATTTTGTAGAGAAAGGTCACTCATTTGCTTGTGTTAATTTTATATCAAACTACTTCACTGAAGTTGTTTATCAAGTTTAGGAGTTCTATGGTAGAATCTTTGGGTTCAATTAAGTATACTACCTTATCATCTCCAAATATTTGGACTTCTTTCTTTCCAATTTGTATCCCCTTGATCTTCTTTTGTTGTCTAATTGCTCTAGTTAGGATTTCAAATACTAATTGAATAGATAGGGAGAGAGTGGTGAACATTGTCCCTGATTTTAGTTGGATTACTTCAAGTTTCTCTCCATTTAGTTTGATGTTGGCTAGTGGTTTGCTGTATATTACATTTATCATCATTAGGTATGGACATTGAATTCCTGACATTTCCAAGACTTTCATCATGAATGGGTATTAGATTTTGTCAAATGCTTTCTCAGCTTCTAAAGAGATGATCATGTGTTTTTTTGTCTTTGAGTTTGTTTATATAGTTGATTTCATTGATGGTTTTCCCTATATTAAACCATCCCTGCATCCATGGGATGAAGCCTACTTCATCATGATGGATGATCGTTTTGATGTGTTCTTGGATTCAGATTGCAAGAAATTTATTGAGTATTTTTGCATTGATATTCATAAGGGAAATTGGTCTGAAGTTCTCTTTCTTTGCTGTGTATTTGTGTGGTTTACATTTCAGAGTAATTGTGGTTTCATAGAATGAATTGGGTAGAGTACCTTCTGTTTCTATTTTGTGGAATAGTTTGAGAAGAATTGGTCTTCTTTGAAGGTCTGATAGAACTCTGCACTAAACCCATCTGGACCTGGGATTTTTTTGGTTTGGAGACTATTAATGACTGCTTCTATTTTTTTAGGGGATTTGGGACTGTTTAAGGTGTTAATCTGATCCTGATTTAACTTTGGTACCTGGCATCTATCTAGAAAATTGTCCATTTCATCCAGGTTTTCCAGTTGTGTTGAGTATAGCCTTTTGTAGTAGAATTTGATGATGTTTTGGATTTCCTCCGGATCTCTTGTTATGTTTCCCTTTTCATTTCTGATTTTGTTAATTAGGATGTTGTCCCTGTGCCCTCTAGTTAGTCTGGCAAAGGGTTTATCTATCTTGTTGATTTTCTAAAAAAAAACCAGTTCCTGGTTTGGTTGATTTTTTTGTATAGTTCTTTTTGTTTCCACTTGGTTGATTTCAGCCCTGAGTTTGATTATTTCCTGCCCTCTATCCTCTTGGGTGAAGTTGCTTCCTTTCGTTCTAGAGCTTTTAGGTGTGCTGTCAGGCTGCTAGTGTATGCTCTGTCCAGTTTCTTTTGGAGGCAGTGAGAGCTATGAGTCCCCTTAGGACTTCTTTCACTTTGTCTCATAAGTTTGGGTATGTTGTGGTTTCATTTTCATTAAACTCTAAAAAGTCTTTAACTTCATTCTTTCTTTCTTGACCAAGTTATCATTGAATAGAGTGCTCTTCAGCTTCCACATGAAGGTTGGTTTCCTATTATTTATGTTATTTTTGAAGATCAGCCTTATTCTATGGTGATTTTATAGGGTGTGTGCGATTATTTCAATATTTTTGTATCTGTTGAGGCCTGTTTTGTAACCAATTATATGGTCAGTTTTGGAGAATATACCATGAATTTCTGAGAAGAAGGTAGATCTTTTTGTTTCAAGATAAAATGTTCTGTAGATACCTGTTAAATCCATTTGGTTCATAACTTCCGTTTGTTTCACTGTGTCTTTGTTTAGATTCTGTATCCATCATCTGTCCATTGATGAGAATGGGGGGTTGAAGTCTCTCTCTAATATTGTATGAGGTACAATGTGTGCTTTGAGCTTTCTTAAAGTTTCTTTAATGAATTTGGATGCCCTTGCATTTGGAATTTAGATGTTTATAACTGAAAGTTCATCTTGGTAGATTTTACCTTTGATGAATATGGAGTGCCTTCCTTGTCTTTTTTGAAAACTTTGGGTTGGAATTCGATTTTATTCTATATTGGAATGGCTACTCCATCTTGTTTCTTCAGACCATTTGCTTGGAATATGGTTGCCCAGCCTTTTACTCTGATATAGTGACTGTCTTTGACTCTGAAGTGGGTTTCTTTTATGCAGCAAAATGTTTATGTAGCCAGTCTCTTAGTCTATGTTTTTTCCTCTTTTTTATTAGATATTTTCTTCATTTACATTTAAAATGCTATCCCCAAAGCCCCCTATACTCTCCTCTCTGCCCTGCTCCCCAATCCACCCACTCCTGCTTCCTGGCCCTGACATTCCCCTGTATTGGGGCATATGATCTTTGCAATACCAAGGGCCTCTCCTCCCATTGATGGCTGACTAGGCCATCATCTGCTATATATGCAACTAGAGACACAGCTTTGGGGGATACTGGTTAGTTCATATTGTTGTTCCTCCTATAGGGTTGCAGACCCCTTTTGCTCCTTGGCTACTTTCTCTAGCTCCTGTCTTTTTATTGGGGAATTGAGTCCATTGATATTAAGAGATATTAAGGAAAAGTAATTGTTGCTTCCTGTTATTTTTGTTGTTAGAGTTGGGATTCTGTTCTTGTGACTATCTTCTTTTAGGTTTTTTTGAAGGATTACTTTCTTGCTTTTTCTAGAGCATAGTTTCCCTCCTTGTGTTGGAATTTTCCCTTTATTATCTTTTGAAGGGCCAGATTTGTGTAAAGATATTGTATGAATTTGTTTTTTTCATGGAATACTTTGGTTTTTCCATCTCTGGTAATTGAGAGTTTTTCTGGTTATAGTACCCTGGGCTGGCATTTGTATTCTCTTAGGGTCTGTATAACATCTATCCAGGATCTTCTGGCTTTCATATTCTCTTGTGAGAAGTCTNGTGTAATTCTAGTAGGTCTGCCTTTATATGTTACTTGACCTTTTCCCCTTATTGCTTTTAATATTCTATCATAATTTACTGTGGTTTTTATGTTCTGACTATTATGTGTCGGGCGGAATTTCTTTTCTGGTCCAGTCTATTTGGAGTTCTGTAGGCTTCTTGAATGTTCATGGACATCTCTTTCTTTAGGTTAGGGATGTTTTCTTCTATAATTTTGTTGAAGATATTTACTGGCCCTTTAAGTTGAAACTCTTCAATCTAATCTATACTTATTATCTTTAGGTTTGGTCTTTTCATTGTATCCTGAATTTCCTGGATGTTTTGACTTAGGATCTTTTTGCATTTTGCATTTTCTGATTGTTGTGTTCATGTTTTTTATGGAACCTTCTGCACCTTAGAGATTCTCTCTTCCATTTCTTGTATTCTGTTGGTGATGCTTGCATCTATGGCTCCTGATTTCTTTCTTATGTTTTCTATCTCCAGAGTTGTCTCACTTTGGGTTTTCTTTATTGTTTCTACTTCCATTTTTAGATCTTGGTTGGTTTTGTTCAATTCCATCACCCGTTTGGTTGTGTTTTCCTATAATTCTTTAAGGAATTTTTATGTTTCCTCTTTAAAGACTTCTACCTGCTTAGCAGTGTTTTCCTGCAATTCTTTAAGGGATTTTTGTGTTTCCTCTTTAAGGACTTCTACATGTTTAGCAGTGTTCTCCTGTATTTCTTTAAGTGATTTATTAATGATCTTCCTAAAATTGTCTAACAACATCATGAGATATGATTTTAAATATGAATCTTGCTTTTCTGGTGTGTTGGTATATCCAGGACTCACTGTGGTGGGAGTACTGGGTTCTGATGATGCAGAGTGGTCTTGGTTTCTGCTAGTAAGTTTCTTACATTTGCCTTTTGCCATCTGGTAATCTCTGCTGTTAGATGTTTTAGCTGTCTCTGGCTGGAGTTTGTTCCTCCTTTAAGTCTGTTAGCCACTGTCAGCACTCCTGGGAGACTAGCTCTCCCCTGAGTCCCAGGGGTCAGAGCACTGTCTGCAGGCAAGCTTTCCTCTGGCTGGGAAGGTGCACAAAGGTCTGAGACTCAGCTCTGCCCAGGTTTAAATTTTTAACACAATTTTTAATTGAATGTTTTGGAATTTTACATCATAGACCCTAATTCCCCACTCATTTTCTAGTCTTTCCATATTCACCGTCCACCCTTGTAACCTTCCCACAAAAGGAAATTTAAAAAATAAAAAAGGAAAAAGGAAAAAAAGAACAAATCAAATCAAAACAAAAAACCAAAAAGAAACCAAAAAGACAAAACAAAACCCAAAACAACTCCCCAAAATAATCTTGCTGATCTCTTGGGTATCCTGTTGTTCCCCTATGTCATGAAGATCCTGCAGCTTTGAATATGTAGGACAGGCCTCTTTACACACTACAGCAGCTTATAGATGAAGTAGATGTTGGAGTGGGCCATCTTAAATCCATGAATCAGCTCTCCCATGCCCATATCTACACTTATGCCATCACCTCTGTGAGGGGCGTGGCCAGTACTCCTGGACATCTTATGCCCACATCACTAAGTCAGTTCTCTTACACCCAAGCCACCAGGGACAGTTCTCCCATGCCTACCAGATGAGGGGCAGGGACAACCCTTGTGCATATTATAGCTGGTATATGTGGAGAGGTAGCTTTATTTATTTATTTTTTAATTACGATAAAAGAAGCCATTCTTTGACTCAGCTAATTAATCCGGATAATCCCATTAAGAACCCTGCTGTTCAAGGAAGATTTGCTAAGCCTTATCAACACAGGGGGAGCCATTATTAAAAGCCTTTGTCTGCTGCATAGCTGTGGCCCTTTTCTCCCAGAAAGTTGCCTTTCCAACAGAATGACAAGAATTCTACAGAAAAGAAAATCTATCTAGCCTTAATTTTTGCAGTCTTAAAAATTCTGACCAATGGGATGAAGAGATTTCTTTGTAGTTGAGGATACATACTGCTCCTACAGAGAACCAGAGTATGGTGTCCAGTACACAAGTTGAGCTGCTTCTAAGTGCCTGCAATTCCAGTTCCATGGAGTCTGTCACCCTTTTCTGGTCTCTGCAGACAGCTATACTCATGTGCACAAATCCATACAGAGAAACACACATTTGCACATAGCTAATTGTTTTAAAAGAACAAGAAAGTGTAATTGTGACAAGAATAACGGGTACAGAGAAAAGGCTCATCCGTTGTATCCCATCCCATTCTGTTTGCCTCTGTTTTCTTTTTACTTTCCAGTTGCTTTGTTTCAGAGTTTCTTTCTCTTTCCATGTCTCTGTCTTTGTTTCTCTGTCACCATGTCCCTCTGCCTCTCGCTGTGTGTGTGTGTGTGTGGGGGGGTGAGGCATGCACCCCACCCTTCCTTCCATTTCTAACAGATACCCCAGTGGAATTTGATGTCAGCGATCAACAGAGCAGAATACAACAGCTAAGTTTCCTGTCTAGGTAGGGCCCTTTGATAGAGAGCAGACAACCCAGAACCTTTGTCACCACTGGCAAGCTTAAGACATTATTGCATTGGGCATCCACTGGAGTCTGGTGCTTAGCGACCCCAGGATATATTCTAGAAGTTTCTCCAGGAAAAAAACAAGTGTCTTAGCAGACTTTCAAAGAGAATTTAGTTTGTTCAACCTCATCCCTCTTCCAGTAAAATACAGCATTTGGTTTCAAAACTTCTCAGCCTCTATGGAGGTGAGATGAAGGGAGAATGGAAACTTGAGACTGGCAAGAAGTTTTCTATTTTTATCTGTAAAGTTTCTAGTCAGTTCAAATTTCAGGTGACTTTTATCACTTTCAAAGTTGAAAGAGAAGAAAGATTGATCCATTTCAAACCCACAGCATTTGTGACACCCATACAGAAATAATAGCTTCTTGTGAACATACTGAATCCTTACTAAGGTTTATAGAATACTCTGACCCTTAATGGAAAAATTATGTGGTGTCCAAAAATGGGGATAAGTCAAGCTCTATAGTTTATAAAAATTACAAAGATATATATAGCAACAGACACACCAGTGGAATTTGATATCCATCAGCAACCATCAGAGAAAGGATAACAGCTCACTCCCAGGTCCAGAGCCTTTTGATAGAGAGCAGATGCTACAGAACCATTTGTGTAGTGCATCCTCTGCAATCTGCATTCTGCTAAGTCTTCAACTTCATCACAGAAAAGATTTCAGGATGAGCCAGTATGAGCAGAGCTGGGGTTTATTAAAAATATATTCTTAACTTAATAAAAATAAAGGCCCTCAAGGAAAGAATGCAAATGTTGTGTGGGCTTCTCAATGGAGAGTCAGTCGTTAAGGCCTTTTGGACACTCATTTGTATGATTTTGATGAGTTCTAAAATGTTGCTTACAAAGAGATGCTTAGGAGTCTAAAGAGATTATGAAGTGGATCCTGAGATGCAATGGGGAGGATGCACAGATAGGGAGAATCTCTTAGCTTCAAGGGGTACAGGGAGTCAGGATGTCTGCACTGTTAAGTAAAGTTGATACAAACATTTTGTTCTTGAGATTCCCAGAAGAGACCTGGGAAGAGTGGTTCATTGAATTTTAGCATCCTTATTTGAAAATATCTCTATATAAAATAAATACTGTCTCTGTATAAGCAATCTTCACAGCAAATGTTGCTGACTGTGCTGGAATTCTTGGTTCTCAAACTGGGGAGAAGTCTCATTCAACTAGGCTCCAGAGTGAAGCATTTTGTTTACTTCCACAACCTGGTAACTTGCCCAAAGTTCTACAGTACCTCAATTCCAAACAGTGCAGCATGTCAGGGCTAATAAAACTCTGAATATTAACGCTTTGCCAGTTCTTACCATACCATTCTGTAAGCATTATTCCTATAAGCATCTGTCTTTTATCTCTTTAAATGGGAAATGTAATACAACTAGGTTTTAGTTGTAAATTATATAACCAGTTTTGGAGCTCAGGTGAAGGCAGTGACAAAAATGGCTCCAAGTGCTTTGTTCTTTATGTCTTCTTAGTCAGCCCTTCTTGATTTCAGCTCAAGTGAAGTGCTATCAGAGCTCTGAAAAATAAGCAAAAACAATTTTCGACCTCCTACCCTAATGTACAGTATCATGAAAGATTTACAGAATAAAGTAAGACGTTTCTGATGCCATAGCCTAGGTGTCTATCTGTGACCCTTCTAATAGCTTTCTTAACCTCAAGTCAGTAATGACCCACAATGAGTGGAATCTGCTCTTGTGCTTAAGCCAATCAGAACCACTGCCTAGATCTTATTTACAACTACACTTCCCAGAAGAAGGAAAAGATAAGCTCTAATATAAAATGAGGTTAACTGTCATGGACCCAAGAATAAGCAGGGCTTTAGGAAATATACATGTACAGTGAAAATAGTTTTTACATCCATGTGTTTGTAGAGCAATTATGTTAGCATCTTTCAAGTTAACACAATCTATATGGAAATTGTGAAAACAACACATGTCATTTTCTAAAAGGATAAGCCTAAGAACTATTAAAATTATGATTATGTAAAAACAAGTCTGTGGTAATTAATGTGAGCGATTGTCCTCTGTAGGTATGAAAATATGCTTCATATTTGAGCATTGTACCTGATACTAAATGAGCACACAATTTTCAAAAGGCTTGTTTTCAAAGAAGCAACAGGAGATGATGCATTAGGGCTCACCATGTATATAGCAGGAAGCAAATCAGACACTGGATTGGATAAGTATGTAAATACACACATCAATTGCAATGCCAGAGAAAAAGTTGAGCAATTAGAGACAACAAACACCCCAACACTCTGCCATAATCATTTGTACACACGCACTGAAGGCCCTAGTTACAGTGGGAAAAGTGTGCCGAAGAGGCAAAGCTCACAGGAAAGTGTCTATGGAAAAAGACCAGAAAACAGTTTGTCCCCAGATGGCCCTTTCATTATTGAACACAGTCCTGAGAGACTAAGCAGCACTTTTTAAGAGAGAAGAGCTCCTTTAGGTGAGGCAGACTGCCACTATGTGCAGTCAGTGCCTGAAGGTGAATTGAAAAACACAAATCCCCCAGTGGAGGAGCTAGAGAAAGTAGCCAAAGAGCTGAAGGGGGCTGCAACCCTATAGGTGGAACAACAATATGAACTAATCAGTAACCCCCAGAGCTCGTGTCTCTAGCTGCATATGTAGCAGAAGATGGCCTAGTTGGCCATCATTGGGAAGAGAGGCCCCTAGGTCTTGCAAACATTATATGACCCAGCACAGGGGAAGGCCAGGGCCAAGTAGTGGAAGTAGGTGGGTAGGGGAGCAGGGCAGGGGAGGGTATAGGGAACTTTCGGGATAGCATTTGAAATGTAAATAGAGAAATTATCTAATAAAATAAAAAAGAATTTAATTTCATGTAATGAAAAATGTATCTTTCTTGATGGCATGGCCATGCTATATGATAGACGTTATTGAACTGTTTGCAAGAGGAAGTATTAAAGTATAAAAGTTAATTTAAAAAAAAAGAGAGAAAAAAGAAAAATCCATCTGAATTCTGCAATAGGTAAAACAACTCCAGGTCTTAAAATACCAAGGAAAGCTTTTTGTGGGTTGAAAATAAAATGTCAATTCAAAAACAGTTGAAACTCCAGAGTACAAGAATTGACATAAAATCAGACAACAGGCTGGGCATGGTGGCACATGCCTTTAATCTCAGCACTCGGGAGGCAGAGGCAGGTAGATTTCTGAGTTCGAGGCCAGACTGGTCTACAAAGTGAGCTCCAGGACAGCCAGGGCTACACAGAGAAACCCTGTCTCGAAAAAAACAAAAAAGAAAAAAAAGAAAAAAAAATCCGACAACAGCCACAGA
The DNA here is from genome assembly GCF_900095145.1 of Mus pahari. Classification (NCBI taxonomy): domain Eukaryota; kingdom Metazoa; phylum Chordata; class Mammalia; order Rodentia; family Muridae; genus Mus; species Mus pahari. The sequence continues at coordinate 7,212,242 of NC_034597.1, read as the reverse complement.
CAACCTAAAAACAAATACATTGGCTAAGACTCTTGTTGAAAGTGACTCCTGAGCTTGCCAAAGATTAACAAGTATGTCAGGCTGATGTGCAAGTCCCAGTTGAAGAAGACAGTAAGACTGTGAAATTATGTGTGACAGTGACCTGATTCCAAGGTGATCAATTACATAATCACAGATTTGTGTGAACACAAGGGAGGAGAAAAAGAGCATTATTTCTGGCTTTGTGTTCTTTTATTTATCCTCCATCCTTCTATTCCTTTTTAATTAATCCATCTTTATTTTTTTAAAACAAAATTAAGGATGCTTGGAAATGTTTAAGCCACATGGAAAGGCCATGTTTGGATATTCAGTGACTTCCAACAGAAATGAGTGAGGTCACTTAGCAGAGCTTGCCTGGGGACAGACAAGGAAGAGTGGTGTACCGGGATAGTGTAAACCATACAAAACAAGCGGAGTAAAACTAAACTGGAGCTCCTGTGGGAAAGGAATTCTGTTCCATCTGGTGTCTGTTTATTCCCATCTACATCCTGTCATCAAGCTGTGGACACCCTTGTCAACTGGGATGAAAAGCTCTTGGGAACAAGGTGGAAGACAGAGCAGATAGGCACGCAGAGCTGAGCTCGTAGCCACCTGTGATGCTAGGAAACTCCAATAAATACATGCTGGGGGTCAGTAGACCAGAGGATAGAGTTTAGTAAAAGGAGCTGCAATGAAACAGGCCTGAACCCATGGCAAGAAAGGGCAGGGCCAGAGTGGAAGGTGCCACTAGGAAAGAGGAAGGTCAAAAGCAGCCATGCTTTAGAATTGTCCCCAGCAGGGGTCCTCCAGATCAGGTGACTTCCACGTGGCTACAGAGCCAGGGCCAGATCTGCTCTCCTTACCGCTGAAAGGAAAAATTATATAAATTCAAAGTTTGGAAATGTAAAAT
>NC_034597.1:7180434-7210493 GCF_900095145.1 Mus pahari | reverse complement strand
TGGGATTCCCAGACTCCTGTGACCTGAGGACCCGAGGGAGTTCCTCACGAGGGGGTCTTACAACCGCCTTTTCTCTTTACCAACTCATCAATTCTGGGTCACTATTGTGTGTCTTCTGGCATCAACTGAAAGATTTTTCTGTGATTCTGATATGGGATTCCATAGTTCTTTCCGTTAGAACTGTGTCTGGTTTCCACACACTCAACACTATTTAGAGCCTGACCAAGCCTGTGATTTGTGAAGCCAAGTTCAGATTTATCACATTAGCTTTATAAACGCTCAATGATATCATCAAAGGAAAAACTCCCTGATTCTGCCATTGTTTGTAAAATGTTATGTCTCTGCTGAGGGTCACAGAACCAATGATATCTCTGTTCTATCGCCACAGGGAAGTATTGCATGCTATTTAAATGCCTAGATTTTAAAAAGCTCACACATTATTATTATTATGAAATGAATGAATGTATCACTTTTCTTGGGGTCATTTGTTTAGCAAATGGAGATGAACAAAGGTTAAAATTGATGATTTTTCAAATCAAAGGACCTTACAATTGCATTTTGAAGACAGATATGGACAGAGATCTATCTTCTGAAAGAAAGTCCCCAGTGGTACACAAAAGCTATGGTCATTCTTATCATGGGAAAAGTGTTTGTGTCTCTGTGTATATATGTGATATGAGTTTGGTGTATATGTGTGTGCATGGTATATGTATAGTGTATGTGTGTGAAGTTGTGGTATGTATATATATCGATTGTTTGCATATGTGACTTAACTGCATGGTGTGTGTGTGTGTGTGTGTGTTTGTGTGTGTGTGTGTGTGTGTGTGTGTGTGTGTGTGGTGTGTTTTCTTGGCATGACTTAAATTTGCTTCATCCCAAGTTTTCCTGAGCTCTGTGACATTCATAAAATCTTAGTAATCCAATGGTCCAAATTCATCTTTGTCCTCCTATATCAATGGCTTTTCATTTATCTAATAGTTATTTATTAGTACATAATGTGCTACATGAAAATCCACAGGATGTAAGTTAGGAGACTCAAGTTGTTGCCCTATAGCTGCCCTTCTAACTCTTGAGTTGATAGTATTTTTCATGGCTGCATCTAAATGGGGCATTTGATGAATTTGTTCCATAAATGAGCCTTTGAGGACCATTCTTATTCAAACCAGCATGTTCCACTCCCTCACCCCATGGACTTGTAGCCAATCTTAATACAAAAATGCATTCAGTTCAATTTCAATAGTTTTCATAGTCTACAAGAGTCTGAACACATTTAAAAGTCCAAAATTCAGAGTCTCTTCCGAGACTCCTAGAAATCTCTTAACTATAATCCCTGTAAAATCAAAATAAAGAAGCATATTACATACTGGATACAATACCTTTTTATTACCACTCCAAATGGGAGGAAAAGGAGCAAAGTGAGGGAAAACTGCATCAAATCAAGACCTAAAACCAGCAGAGCAAACTCCAACTTTTACATCTCAATGTCTGGTATCAAAACACTCTTCAGAACTGCTTTCAGCTTTGTTGACTGCATCACACTTCTCTCTTTTGAGCTGGTTTCACATCTGCTTCTCAGTTATCCTTGGTAGGTATCCCATGACTATGGCATCTTGAACATCGTGGGGTCTCCAGTGAAATCTAAGCTTCACCTCTATAGTTTTAGCAATAGACTCTCTGAGTCTTCATGCAGACACACCCCTGACACACACCTGGCTTCCATACCATTCTATAACTGCAGAGGGAAATTCTAGAACCTCTTTCTTGTTCCTTGACTCTAAAGCTCAGATTGCCCCTCCTCTTTATAGGTCATCATAGGAGTGATGACTAATAAGTACACAAGAGTGACAACAGTGAGATGCCCTGAAATCTTCTCTGTCAATCCCATTAATATAATGACTATTATCTCAATGGACTCTAGCCATTGAGTCCTTGCTCCCCATTTAGAAGCTCAGGATTCAGTTTCCCAATGTCTGAATTTCTCTCTTATACTCTTGTCTTCTAAGCTACCAAAAGAATGGCTGACATAGTTCTGCTTCCAGTATGCTAGGGTTCTTGCAAGCGAACATTATCTCTTCCACATTATTTCTACAAGCTGGTTCCAAAGGCCCAGAACCACAGTTTAACTTTACCACAGCAACTGACCCATTTCTCATTACTAACATCTTTCTTATTTGCTTTGCCTTTTGTTATAAAATTCCCTAATAAAGCAACTTAAAAGTTGATTTTTCGTTATAAATTCTGGAGAACACAGGGCACAACAGTGGGCAAGGCTGGCTGGCAAGAGCAGAAGCTGACTGGTCATAACACATATGAACTCAGAAAGCCTGCAGTAAATTTCTCCATATAGTGAGACTCTACCTCCTAAACTATACAACTTCTTCAAAGTACCACCAGGTGGGACCAAGTGTACAAACACATAAGTCCATGGGGGACTATTCACAATCAAATCACAACAATGAATGAATGAATACTGAAACTAAATGTACATAATGCTTGAGGGCTGATATTTAAATTAAATAAAAACATATTGGCTAAAAAGCACATACATTTTTTTCTTCCAAAGCAAATGTATTTCAAGAGTTTATTTTTACTATTTTGAAGTTTAAAGTATAGCCTTTTCCTGAGATGAATTTCATAGTTCAGATGGCATAATAAAAAAATTTTTTAAATGAGAGTTGTAGCCATAGATGCTTTATTTTATAACTGAAATATTTCTTTTTTTTTACAAGCAGCATTTATTTTTGATAAGTTAAATATTTCATGGAGACACAATTACCACAACTTTCAGTGTTTACATTTATTCTCTTTCTCTCTGTCTCTCTTTCTCTCTCCTTTGTATGTGTTAATGAATTTACATGTGCCATGTCACACATTTAAATATCAGAGAACAAGTTTCTGTTCTCTCCTTCTACCACGTGAACCCTAAGATCAATCCCAGGTGGCCGAGCTAAGCAACGAGCACCTTTACCCACTTTATGTCAAATCAAACTTTAACTTCCAGAGGGTCTGTGTCAATAGTTTGTAAGAGTCAACGTTGCAGATCTACTATCCCATAATTTCAGAAAGATTCGGGTGCCCTAGAATGATAGCATACCAATTAGTAGCATGACATGTCTCCTAACTGACAGCTGCAGAAAAACCTGTTGTCTGTCAGTGGGGTGCTTGATCCAAAGAACTCATCATATTTCTAAGCAAGTGAAAAATAGCCATCAAACTCAGGCTATCTAAAACCTGGAAATAGTCATAAAAGTGTTATTTTAAGTTACTAGTAGGTTATTGCTAATATAATAGAGTTGATGCATAATTGGTGTTCTCACCCCATGAGTATAGTTAATATGGTCTTGTATCGAAGCATTTGGTGAAGTCCGTTTTTCCTCTTTAAATATTTCTAAACCATTCTTCTAGACTTGTTTTCTCAAATTAAGAACAGCAGTTGCCTGCCAAAAGCTAATGAGTATGTTTTAATTAGTGGTAAGAAAGACTTTTAATTTGCAAACACAGATATTTTAAATTATGCCTTATAAAATGAACATGGTGCTAAACAGATTTTGTGCTTATTGAGAGGCTCTGTAATAGGATTCCTGTATTTTCACATTCAAGGTCTGCAGGCACCATGTGGAAATCACACCTTCCATCTTGGAGGAAATGTGAGTGACAGTGACACTTTCAGTTATTTTAGATACGAAAGCCAGCCAAGGAGCCTATAGAAACAGACTACTGTCTTATCTCTCTCAAAACCCCCAGTGTTACTCATCCAGCCAAGTGTTCTAAACTTATCCTGCTTCTTCCACATTGAAGCCCTGCTTCATTCTTGTTTGACTTTCCAAGACAGCATTTCTTCTATAGATCCTTATTGCTAGGCTAAAGAAAGTCAGAGGTGATCTCTTGTCAACTCAGAGAAATTGTGCTATCATTCATTCATTCATTCATTCATTCATCTGGGATGGGAACTGTTATTTATTTTCTACACACTGTTTTTCCCTTGTATTTAAGTTCACTCAAGGGATCCAAATTCCTGAGCACATTCTATTCCATGAGCAAAGGCACAGGCCGGTAAGATGATAGTTTAGCGGGTAAAAGCACTTGACACCCAGACTGGTGACATGAATTAATACCCAGGACTGTCTTTGACCTCCACATGCTTGGTGTGGAATGTGAGTATCCACACATATACACATTCAAAATAGATTAATATAAAAACATAGGAAACCAGTACAAGGGAATGCCAAGGCCAGGAAGCAAGAGTGGGTGGGTTGGGGAGCAGGGCAGGAAGAGAGTACAGGGGACTTTCAGAGAGGAAACTAGGAAAGGGGATGACATTTGAAATGTAAATGAAGAAAATATCTAATAAAACATAGGAAAATGGTATCCTGATGTTATAAAGTATCTTGAGATAAGATGATTGAAATTAATGGGGTTGCTGAATGGAATCTAAGCTTGATTAAAGTAAGATTCAGAGAAGAAATGGCAGAAGATCCTGATGTAGTTTTGAAGAGTGCAGGACCCAGATCCTCTAGAGCCTTCATCCCTCATGTATATAACTTGTCAGAGTAGCAGTTCATACCAGAAGCAGGGCACTGTTCCTCCTCTGTGCATAGCAAGGTTATTTTTCTCACCTTCTTTCAGCTAGGTATAAATCACAGGACTGAGTTCTGAGGAATACAGTAGAAGTGAAAGCAACAGTTCTAAGCTGGGCTAAGTAAATAACTCCTCTCAAGTGATCCCATATGGCCTTCCTCCTTTGACTAGATTCATGGAAAGGTCTCAGCAAAGGTAGATCCAGAATGTAAGAATGGTGATGTTCCCTCAACTCCACCTTGACATCACCACTCGGAATATAGAATGGTATGATATCCCCTCTATTCCACATTGAATTCTTGTGGAAAGCTGATACAAAAACCAGAAAGGCTATGAGAGGCAGATCCTGAGCAACTCTGACCCCTGAATCCACCACAGACCTACACGGAGTGGACTTGCAAGCCAAGTGTAGAGTTATAGTGTGTTAAGATGTTGAGAATCAAATGTATTCTATGCTAATTCAATCAATACATTCTAAAGGATGTACCTATCATTTGTAGAGTAAATATTTCCTATGCTACACAAAGCATTAATAAAACACCCTAGGTTAGTTTGGTTGTCTGGATGAAAGCGAAAAGGGTCTTGGAAGAACACTCTCACAGAGATAGCTCTTCAAGAGGAAAGCGTAACTTTTGCTCACATAGTTTGAGTGATTAGACACCTTTCTGCCAGCTGTACAAAAAGTTCTTGATATCTCATAGTCACACTGTTCAATGTTAAGACCTACCACCTATGTGACAGAGTGTAGGAAACATGGGACGCTGATAGTGACTAGGTAAACATTAGACAAGTGATTCACCTATAGAAACACCAGTAGCATCATCTGTTAATCAGGCAATAATGCCTTTATAGCAGCTCGAGGGCTTGATGTTATAATACAATAAGCATGCAGGGCACTTTTTAGTCTTTACCTTTCTCCTGGAAAGCTGCGTGTGTGGCAAGACTCTTGTGATAGTACCCACAAATGTACATTTATCACATAGCTTCAGGGTCTGTTGGTGTGATAATCAGCTTTTATCACTGACAAAACACCTGACAGAAACAGTTTAAGGAATGGAGGATGAGTTGTTTATTTTTGTTGGTGATTTCGGAGATTTCAGTACATAGTCTTTGCCCCCCTGGCTCGTGCAAGTGAGAACTTTCATGGCAGTGGAAATCTGTTGTAGAAACTGCTTATGTAATGGCATGAAGGAATCAGACAGACAGGCAGGCAGGCAGGCAGACAGACAGACAGACAGACTGACTGACAGACAAAGATATACACAGGGTGAGGCAAGAGAGTAGGGTAGGGAATGTGTCTACAAAAATATGTGAAAAATATTAGAAAAATACTGCAGAATTAAAATATGTGAAAGCAAGGATAGCCAGGGTTGGCTCTCCACAGTGTACCAGACATCCTGTGGCTCATGCTATAGTACAAAAAGCACACAAGCCGTGGGTGGGGTTTAAGATGCTAAGGAGACAAGACCTGTGAACACATGTAACACATGGACTTTTCACAGAAAAGCGTGCTCTGTGAACATGAATAAAAAAAGCCCATACTAAATTCCCAACTCTTGAAAAATTAAAGGGGTGGGGCTGCTAGTGATAGGATCCTGGGTAAGAACATTTGCCGCTGTGTCTGACATTCTGAGCTCAGTCATTGATGGGAGATAAGGATCAATTTCTCCATGTTCTCAACTTCACACATGCCATGGCTCATGAATACACACACAAACACTCAAACACTAAATGTCAAAACCTGAAACTCCAGCTCTTAGTACACTGTGGTACAGAGCTGCTGCTCAGGCCCAGTACCTACTCTTGTCTCCTAATAAACTCTCCCTGCTTGGAAGGAAGTCTGAAGCATGACAGAAAGGCAGAGAGGATGTGGACAGGAAAAGGGCCCTGGCATCAGCTTGCAGCTTCACCCCAGCAAAGAAACAAGAAACTTATACATTCCCCAGGTATTAATATGCAATTTTCAGGGCACTTCAAAAAGAAGACCATAAAATTTTGTTTACAAAAATGAAAACTGTCAACTTTCTCTGCAGCTTTCATGAGCTAGGATTTCTCCTCTTCCACTTTAGTCCTATCTAGATGTACGTCACAGTCCTATTCAGATGTACTCCAGGATCCAGCCTATAATTTCATTTAAGTTCCTTAGCATCCTTTTGAATGGAGAACTTCAGAACCCATCATACTACTTGTGTGGGTCTTGAATAGACAACTTAGCATAACTTTCTTTTGAGGGACCCACACATGTGGAAGTGGGTGTCTTGTCTCTTACTTGAGAACCTCTCTATCCACCCTTGTGTTTAAATCTATGCTAAAATTTATTCTAATAAATTCTAGCTCTGATCGTTTTGGATTTGTTTTTCTGCAGTAAAGTCAAGAATCCTAGCTTCCCCTGAATGGAGGACTCTGGAAACACTCAGGGTGCTGTGGGTGGCAGTGTAGCGCTGTAGCTCTTGTTCTTGCCCTACTGACATTGACAAACCCTTTATTTATAAATTCCATTGCCTTCTTTGCTACTATCTATATGTCTTTTGTTCAATTCTTTATTTTAGGACACAAACAAAATATGTTTCTGAAACTCCAAAGTCTGTGGTACCTGCACTCCCTTACGCTCAAGTTCCCTTCCTCCAGCTAAGTCTTACTTTCTAAAACTTCCATAAGTTCCTAAAACAGCACAGTGATCTAGGGGCCAAGCAGTCAACATGCAAGCCAGCAGGAAGTGATCTTTTATAACCACAGCACTTGGATCATCCAGTTAAAAGTTGGAAAGAACACATGGAAGGAAGAATCATGGGAATACTTTACCATAGAGTAGCACACATTAATCATACCAGAGGCTAACCAACTCCTAGAAGATCTTCTTTATACAAGTTGGGAGTACAGTTCCTAAACTTCATTACTATAGAATGAAGCACAAAGTAGAGGTGTTCTCTAACCCATCTGTGCATGATCAACAAGCAAACATATCATTAAACTTTCTCATTGGGTCTCAGAGAAACAACTGAGATGTTTAACATCATTTCCTTGACTTTAGATATGAGAAAAATTAGTCTCAGAAAAAAATGACAAATCCCACACAAACATTCTGGATTTATAAGCGTTTCCTTAGCATTTCTTTCCTACCACAGCGCTCTTCCAAGAGAAGTAGAAGGTCACGTTCCTTCCCAAGAATCTTGCCCTCGAAATTGTCCAGGGGCTGTCTGCCCAAAGTGCTTTAGGGAAGTCAACCTTGTGAAGGAAAGAAAGTGGTATGGAGAGAGAAGCACCACAGGATTCTGCAACTTCCTCAAAGAAGAGTTCTGATCTGCTGTACAAGGCATTTGATCTAAATTGGTTCCTGGCATGCCAGTGACACAGCATAAAGGAACCGAGACCAGGGTGGTGGCTGTTTCCCCCACTTCCCCAGAAGTCCTCACAGGTGACAATACTCTCCCCACCCACTCCTTCTGAGTTACCTCATTAGGCAAGGCTTTCATTGGAGCATGGTGTGGCCAAGGATTTAGGGTCTTGGGATTGGCCAAAACACTGTAAATAAACGTATAGGCTGGGTAATAAACTCAGCTCTGCATCTTGAAGCTAGTCTCTGGAGTTGGATTTCTCAGGATATGTCACGTGACTCACTTTCTCACCCCCTCCCCGATCCTGATTCGATAACTGACCAGACTTTTACCTTTGTGGGTACTAAAAGTGCATACATATTTGTCACTGTTCACGTCCATGTCTTCCTCAGCTGTTCTTACTTTTTAAGAAAGAGTCTCTTACGGAATGTTGAGTTCACATTTTTAGCAACATTGCCTGGTCAATGAATTCCAGATGTGCCACCATGCTTGGATGATTTTTTACATGTGTACTGGAGATCCAGATGCATGCTTTGACAGCAAATACCAACTGGACTCTCTGCAGAAAGACAGCGGTGGGGAAAGGGGTAGAGAAGGAACAAGACAATAGCTCTCCTGATTATGCTTCATTGTATGTTTGCACATGTTTATATGTGAGGTGTCATTTCTCAGGCACTATCATCTGTGTTTGCTTTTGAGGCAGAGTTTCTTACTAGCCTCAGACTTGCCAAATAAGGGAGGCAGACTGGCCAGCAAGCCCCAGGGATCTTCCTGATGATGCTGTTCTAGTTCAGGAAATCCAAGAGCCAGCATGCCTGGCTTTTTATGTGGGGTTCTGAGGATCAAACTTATTTCACTGGCCGATTAATCTCCCCATTCTCCAGTTAATGACTCTGAATGTGAAATATCCTTATGGGTTCATATGTTTGAAACTTGGCCTACTACCAGTTTGTGCAATTTTGGGAAACTCTAGAACCATTAAGAGGTAAAATTTCATGGGAGGAAATGGGCCACTTAACTTACTGCTTGCTCCCTCTAGTTTCTGACTATAGACATAAAATGACCTATTGTCTCACGGGGGTGTGTCTTCCCATCATGATAGACTGTATCTTCTCCACCTCTACAACAAAATAAACCTTCCTTCTCATTCTTCATCAGGTATTTGGTAAAAGCATTTTTAAAATGTAACTAGTATACTCACAAGCATTGTTTACTCTCTTTTGATATGTGACATCTCCTGTGGTGGGCCCTGGTGTTTGCCTCAAGCACATCTGTAATAGATCTGCTTTTCTTCACTTCTGCATCCTATAAAGCCTGGCTACAGATCCCTATGGGTGCATCTCTCTCAGACACTTCTTTGTGTAGAAAGGTAGACTCTCGTTCTTGTAATAGATACAGATGTCCACTATCACTGAGGATGGACAGATAAAACTGGAAACCCAAGGCCACCTGAAGGATACAGAAGTGACTCTCCCCATCCCAGAAGCAAATGGCTCTAACCTCTGCTTCCCATCTTCATCCTCAGAAAGATGTGTGCTAAGCCTTGGAATGGATCTGTAGAAGAACAGTGTCAAAAAGCTCATGCTTCATTAGCATTGCATCAAGTAATGTTGGAACAAGAGGCACCCTCATGTCAGTACTGCCCATTGGAAAACAGATGATGGTAATACCACCATCTTGAATCTCAGGACAATGGTCAGCATGAAGTGAAAATAAGTTAGTACAGAGGATGACTAGTCCCAGGTAAATATTGAAAGTTATTTCTTGGCTGTCACACTCCTCCTATTCCACATCTGTCCTAAAACACCAACACATATTTAACATATTAACACAGGACATAAGTCTGCATAGAAGCCCAGTGGAAACACCCAAAGACATGTCAAAATTAAAGGAGTTTCCTGAGAACTTTCTCTTGCCATTCCTACTTTGTTGGATGGAAACATGTTTCTTTCCCCAGTACGCATCTCTAGTCATGACTGACCAGTTGCTGTCTTTACAGATAAAACATACCAAAATGTATGCTGTGCTTGCAAAGGTAAAACTCAGTAGCCACAGGAAATCTGTATTTAAGGGTTTTACTTCCCATGTATCCCAGCATGCTAAACGGGCAGCAGAGAGGGTGGATATGTGTTTCTTTACTTAGCAGACTTATTCAATGTCTGAGTTACAGATACGCATGGCAAGGGGTACCTTGTACTTCATAAATGATTCACCTGCTGTGTCTTCCACCTGGGTACTCCTTGCCAACTTGATGGGATTTCCCTACACATATATATATATATATATATATATATATATATATATATATAACTTTTAGAAGCAATATTTCAAATAATTTTGATGATTAAAAACATTTTTTAAGTGTTTGCCAATGAGTATCTTAGCTAATCTTCACAAAACTCTTAGTTTGGGAAGCTACTGTAAGTGTCTAAATTATTTGACAATTAAAAAAAGATTAATAAGGATGGTGATGGTGGTGGCATTTACTGAGCAATTTTCAATGCAAAATTCTGTTCTAATGTCCCTCACTTGTCAATTCTTTAGTTTTCTCAACCTGTAAAGTAGGTCACTAGTTTAAAATACTGTTTATTGGTGAAGTGTTGGGCGCTCTAAACTGTTCATGGTGGCTGTAGTGCATTGAGTCCGTTTTCAAAAATGGTGGCTGTGTCTTCCTCACCACCTCTTCTGAGCAAAATCTTTGATGATATGATCATCACAGATGAAACTAATTGAAGGATGCCATAATGAGACCAGCACTCAGGGTTGGCCATAGATCCAGTAGCTGGAGCCTCATAAGAAAAACACAGCAAGAATCCTCTGATGAGGGAGTTGAAAATGAAAAAATGCTAAGTGGAAATTAACATGTGAAAGAAGCCAGCTCATAGAGGAATGCTGGAAGCCCTTCCTTACCCTGCCATCATTTAAGAAATGGAGCCTGTGACTCAAAGCCTGCAAAGTACAAATGAGAGGTGGGCTGAGACTGTAAATGTGCAGCTAGATGCTTTCTGAACGCTATCCTCAGCTCACTAACCCACTTCCATTCTGGGGAGGGAATTTTACTTTCTTGAGGAGCTAGCTATTTATGTCCCTTGCCTAATTTAAAAGGCATTTCCCCCTCCAATTCTCTCCCTAGAAGCTGCTGGAATTTTTACCAAACCTGTTTTCTGTTCTTGTTAAGCTGTGATAAAATTGTCCTTGAGCTTCTCTTTGAATCAATTTATTTTACTAATGAGTCCAAGATCCCCCCAAATGATCTCAGTTTCTTTGGTCATAATCTGAACTACAATGAGACCAAGAAGAATCCCTTGAGGAAAGAGAGCAGAGAGCTATGTTGCCCCATCTGCCTGGTAAGTGAATGTCCTCAAATCCACAAGTTCTATGAAAATTTGTTCCCAAGAGCTTTTGAAGCAAGGAGGAGAGAATAAATTTTCCTCTTTTTTTTTCGGACTCCCCAGGAAAAAATTTGCATTGATTGTGGTCTGTTTTGCAACTCCATGTACACCTTTTTTTCCCCCTCCTCATCTTCTGCATGCTTGTGAGAAGAAATTGATCAATTGGTGTTTCCCACAACAGGGCTGTGTAATGAGTAGCCTCATTTCTGCTATTACCCAGTATTAGTGCATCTTTCTTGTCCATTTGCAAACTGACTGTGACATTTTGTTGATCTTGCAGGGCTCATCCACACAGCTGCAGGCTAGCTACTGCCCTGCTGATATGGGATGGTCTGAGCAAAATAGGGCTTCGGGTTGAGTTCAGTGGTCTGGGCTCCTTATGGGGAATCTAACTTCTTTAAACAATCACAAGGAGCAGAGGGAGAAACTTTCAAATGGGAAGGTGGCAGCAGACCAAGTGACACTGCACCCTGTGGCCTAGCCACTGAGCCACCACCACTGTCATTTCCATTCACATTCTATCAGACAAAACACATTACATCACACAAAAGCAAGGAAGAAACATGTATGTGGGGGGAAGCGGAGCAGTGATAGCTGCTGGATGAGTGTTAACACACCTGTATGAGTTATTTCTTTCTTGCTGTGGCAAAAGTAACTTATAAATGGTTTACCTTGAAGCACAGAGTGTGAGGATACAGTCCTGCAGGGTGGGGATGTCAGACACATGAGAAAGCCTGAAGCAGCTAGCCATGTTGAATCCTCAGTTAAGATGCGGATAGGAAGCTGGGCGTGGTGGAGCACACCTTTAATCCCAGCACTCGGGAGGCAGAGGCAGGCAGATTTCTGAGTTCGAGGCCAGCCTGATCTACAAAGTGAGTTCCAGGACAGCCAGGGCGATATAGAGAAGCCCTGTCTCAAAAAAACAAAACAAACAAACAAACAAAAAACCAAAAAACCCAATAAACAAACAAAAAAAAGATGCAGATAGGGAGGCTGCAAAGATGACTAACTGGTAAAGAACAATTCCTGCTCTTCTAAAGGATCAAGATTCACTTTCCAAAAGCCAAGTTAAAAGACTCACAACCACTGATACTTCTAGCTCCAGGAGATCTGATTCCCTTTTCTTGCCTCCATGGGCACAGACAGACAGACACACACACACACATGGCATATACAAGTAAACCCACACATACATATAAATAAGTATAAATCCTTTGAAAAAGAAATAGAACTAGATCAATGCTGCTTCTCTTCTTTTCCCTGGATCTGAGACCACTGCCATGGGATATAGCTACCCTTACTTAGGGTGGGTCTTCTCTTCTCAATTAAAGTTGTCTGGAAATATTCTTGTAGGCATACCCAGAGCTGTGTGGTTCTAAATTGAGCCTAGATGGCAATGTAGATTAATCAGCACTTCTACACCCTTTGCTAACTTGATACCCAAACCCATCTTTTAAATTGGGTCAAGCCTCCATGTCTCTTTTTCATCTCCTACTGTGAAATACATTTAGTTCATCTCTAACATCCCCAGAGATGCAATGCTGTTTAAAAGCCTAAAATTTTATGTCTCTTCTGAAGCCCCAGGCAATTTTATAGCTATAAGCCTTCCAATCTCATTGCTATAAGCCCCCTTTTATAAGATAAAAAAAAACAAATTATGTACTTCAGCGCACAATGTTATAGAATAAACATTCCCATTCCAAAAGAGAGGAACAGGAGGCTAGGGAAGAAATAGTGAACCAAAACCCAACAAAAGAAGCATCAAATCCCGCAGCTCCATATATGGTATTTTTGATGAAATCATCTGGGTTCCAGTAGACTTAGACAACACCATCCTTCTAAGTCTGATGCCTCTTAATTCAGGAGTGTATGTGATCCCTCTTTCCGTGGACTCCATTCCATTCCATTTCTGCAGCCTTCGTTGGTGGATATGCCATTTTCCTGGAGTCTCTACTGTCCTAGTGTCTCCCTGAGACTTAGGTTTACCTCCTAGTTTCATGCATTGATTTCTTAAGTCCTCATTGTGGGGATTCTGCTTCTGTGGTTGACTCAGATTGCCTTGCTTCAATGACTTTCTGGAATCTTGACACAAGCTTTCATGACCCCTCACACATGTATATTTCATGTCTGATAAACTAGTGCTGTGTTGTACTAATGCTGCCAACTTCAGCTACCAACTCAGAATGCAGCTTTCCCTACAATGAGCAGTCTTCCTTGGGTCACAGCTACAGCAAGACATCTCTTCATACCTGTGATAATGAACTTGAGGAAATATATCTATGGGCTGTTGTCTGTCATCAAACTTGTATTTGTGCAAGTTGGAAAATAGAATCTTACCTCTGGGAGATGTGGCCATTATTCTTTCACAGAAGATTCCTATAAGCTCAATAAACAGTAAGTATTTCATAACCCAATGTTATCCTCTCTTGAGTTTCTCCTACTGCATCAGTCCCTTATTTTTAATTCAGCTTTCCAGGATGTGGGCAGAACAAATCTAAATTCTCTTCCAGAATACAGTGTGAATGACACTAATCCAGTTCACCAGTATCCTTAACATGTGTTTTCTACTCTTTTCTTTTTCTTTTTTTTTTTTTTTTTTTTTCGTTTTTAAAGACAGGGTTTCTCTGTTCTCTGTATAGCCTTGGCTGTCCTGGAACTCACTCTATATACCAGGTTGGCCTCAAACTCAGAAATCTGCCTGCCTCTGCCTCCTGAGTGCTGGGATTAAAGGCGTGCACCACCATGCCTGGCTCTACTCATTTCTTATCCATGGTTAAATTTAATAAACTAAGGCATACAGTCAAGAAGCACACAGTACAGAAAGGCCACATATGACTTCCTTGGTATACAGGGCAGGAGGATTTCCTTTTGAGTTTTCCTGTGCTTTTAATCCACCAATTAGGTAAGCTGGGGTTCTAGTAGCTTGAACAGACTTAGAGAGATGCGGATAGATTTACTAAAGGCCTCCAGAGACCTGCCACAGTAGGAAGCCACTCCTTCCTGAAGGTGCTTGTATCTCAAACAGCCCAACCGCTCATTTGCCTTGCTGCTTTGTAGCTCTGACTAGCAATGGAACATGATTTTCCTGATGGCACAGAAACTACCTGCATGCAATCAAAGCCTTGAAAATGAACTTTGCATTTCTCTCTCTGTTGGAAAACAGTTACTGTCAGGGAACAGCCTAATCAGTCTTATGAAGATGAGAGACTACATAAGCAGAGATGAGGCACCAAAGAATGGCTGCCAGAGCTGAGCTACTCTACTCAATGTAACTGAGCTTGGGTGGAGAGCTGAAATCTCCAGTGAAGTCCAGCTACAAGTAAATAGAACTGACTAGCAATCCACAGCAAGTGAGCACTGATTATATTTAAGATTTAAACTTGGAGTCACACTTCTTAACAACAAAGGTAATAGGTAGCAGGTTTCAGTACTAAACACAAGGACATACTTTGAGGACTCAAGTTGTATCTGCCAAGGGTTCTCAATGGTCCTAAGTTGGCATTCTTTAGTCTGTGTGGCAAGAACATGCTGCTTGCACTGCTCATGTTTGACACGTATTCACCTGGGCATTGCAACTGTGGGCAGTTGGTAGCTATATCAGGTGCAGTAAGACAGGCACAGATGGCTTCTCCATGGGAAACGACACTATTTCCAGGTTAAGGGAGATGGTATGGCAAGGCAACAGTGAGCCCGTCCGTTTTAAGCCCCAGCCCCAAGTCCTCTCAAATCTCCTTGGACTATCTTTTCACAAAGAGCTCTGTCACTGGAGTCACCCTATCCTGTTTTAGATTCAGTCCACTTCTTCAAATGTGTTTGCCTTAGGTGAAATCTTGTCCTTTCAGATTCTCTGTTTCTGAAAACGGAGACAAACATATCAATCAAGGATGCCTAACACATCGACTATAGAAGTGGAGTATATGAAGTATCTAGAAAATACTACCCTTATCTGCAGTATAACACATCTAACCTTCTTTGTCCCTTCAGTTTCTTTCTAGGTCGGTTTGTATATGAGATCTCACAAGGTGGATTTATAGACTCCAACATCTAAGAACTCTGTTGACAAGGTCCAATTGAGCTTATCACAAAATCAACAGAGGATACTGATTGATTTATTGGATTTGAGAAGGCAAAATTAAAATGCAAGATTATACTTCAAAACTCTGCCTGGCAAGAAATGCTGAAGTACAGTGGTGAGCACCATTTAGTTCTATGGAATAAGTAGAAGTTAGAGCATTGGGAGTGATCACCAGAAGTTGGGTGGAAGATCAGAAGAGCCTTGATACAGGCTTTTAGGGAAAGAACACACCCATCTGTCTGTTGTCTTTATAAGGTCCTTTCCAGTCCCATGAGATCATTATCAAAATATATTATTTAAACCCTCAAATGCACAGCTTGCCATCCTCCCAAAAGGACTATGAAGAAGTTAATTACATGTAAGGGTTTCATAAACACGCCCCCCTCTGCAAGCATTTCATTTCTCTCTTGTCCTCTTTTGTGTGTTTACAGAAATGAAAGGTCTGGAATTTTCTTTAATGGCATTGCCCTTTGTTTAGGGAACTTGGAAACAAATGCAAAACAAACAAACAAATTGCTATTAGTGGAAACCACAACTGGCTGAGCCATAGCTCCATGAGGTGCAGGGCATTGCAATGCCAGACAGAGCTCAGCAGGCTGCACCCTCCTGAGGCCTGCACCTTCTGGAAACCAGCTCCTGCTGTGCAGGGAGAATTGCAGCCCATGTGTCAGGAGGGGTGTCATCCAGTCTTTATAGTTCAGGAGGAACAACCACGGGGATTCTGATGGCCCCATATTGTCTTAAGCACAACTCCGCCTCAAATTGCCTTACACCCAAATACACCCCTTCTAAGGAGGACCTGTCCCAATCTCTAATAGACACAACAATAACACTCTCTGGAAAGATCTTCTATAAGATGACCACAGTTATTTTACTAATAACAAACCAAAGTCAGAAAGCCTAGATAAGTGATCCAATTGGGTTGTTATTGTATAAAAGCAGAGATGTTGTGGGGGCAGGACTCAGCCACCTCAGTAGTCCTGGACAACTGAGATAGGATTTGGCCACCTCAGACTAAAATCTTCTCTGCTGGAAGATCTCCATTGCTTTCTTTCCATCAAAAGGACTCTCCAAAGCCAGGCGGTGGTGGCACACACCTTTAATCCCAGCACTTGGGAGGCAGAGACAGGTGGATTTCTGAGTTCAAGGCCAGTTTGGTCTACAAAGTGAGTTCCAGGACAGCCAGGGCTACATAGAGAAACCCTGTCTTGAAAAAAAAAAAAGCCAAAAAAAAAAAAAAAGGACTCTTCAGTTTGTCCTTGGATGCACCTGCCTATTTTCTCCAGAAGTTCTCGAAGTAAGTTTTTTTTTCCATTGTTCTTACCTAAGTTTCAATTTTCCAGCAAAAGTTTGCAGTCTAAAAGCCTGAGAACCTGTCACCATCCTCTATGCTATCAAATGTGAGGATGCTTTGCTGAGCCACAGCTTCTAGAACATCCCTTTCCTCATTCTTCATGAGCAGTTAGCACGTGAAGTCAGTTCCCGCTTGAGGAAGGATGGCCAGGAAGGCTCATAAAATTGCTGCTGGGTATGGCCAGACTCTGCTGTCAGTCAAATAGGTAAGGTTTGCTAATTTATGCTTTTCTATTAGATTTAGTGCTCATGTGAAACCAGACTGACACAACAGAATCTGTGTCAGATTCTGTGATCTGGTGACTGCTTGGGCCATCACTGCTTCCCGTTCTTCAAGTCTCACCCTGGAATCTACATAGCCTGCACTATAGGAGAAGCCTCACCTGACTCAAGCAAACCCCTTTCCTTGTCTCTAGGAACAGTTGCTATTTGTATAGCACTGAGGTCCCACTAAAGCTGGGCTGGGCTGCGAGGTTGCACTCCCTAACTGTATTGACCTATTGGCAGATTGCTTACTCAGTTCCGGAAAATCCTTCTTGGAAATTCCTCTCCCAAGAGTATGAACCTAGGACTTTGCTTCTCAAAACTCTCCAGCACTCTGTCTGGGATAAGTGTATACATTTTTCAGGCTAAGATGCTACTGAAATAGCCCCAATATATAAATGGTTAAGTCTAGCAAAAGTCTATTTTTGTGTCTAGCTTCCAATCAAAAAACTTTGTAGAAAATTGGTCTGTTCCATGTTACTGGGGAACTTTTAAATTACATCCTCCATCAATCCTTACAGTTTGGAGGAATAGCATTTAGATAAGACACTTGGGTGTATCATTTTGTGGGCAATGCTTGCAGGTAAGGCTTATATATCTCTACCATACTCCATGCCTTACTGTAGATATGACCAGGAGTTTGGGAGGAAGTGGTAGGTACTTGGCTGAATAGAAAATCGTTCCTTGGATCCTTTGGAGACCCTGTAGTGCTGAAGAGGTTTGCAATCCCATAGGAGGAACAACAATATGAACCAACTAGTACCCAGAGATCCCAGGGACTAAATCACCAACCAGAGACTACACATGGAGGGACCCATGGCTCCAGCTGCATATGTAGCAAAGGATGGCCTTGTCTGGCATCAATGGAAGGAGAAGCCTTTGGTCCTATGAAGGCTCGATGCCCCAGTGTAGGGGAATGCCAGGATCAGGAAGCAGGAGTGGGTGGGTTGGTGAGCAGGAGGAGGGAGTATGGGATAGGGGGTTTCTGGAGGGGAAACCAGGAAAGGGGATAACATTTGAAATGTAAATAAAGAAAATATCTAATTAAAAATAAAGAAGAAAGATTTTCCTTGCATATGGTGTCAAGACCATTTGTGACCTAGTGCAATCTGTGTCCAAAGGACTTTATTCTGTTACAACTACAGGCATGGTATTTTTCTTCTCATGAAATGTTCTTTATCCACTGTTATCTGGTAAAATTCTAAACATCCTGTTTCTTTTTTTTTTTTTTTCTTTTTTATGGTTTTTCGAGACAGGGTTTCTCTGTGTAGCCTTGGCTGTCATGGAACTCACTCTGTAGACCAGGCTGGCCTCGAACTCAGAAATCCGCCTGCCNTCTGTAGACCAGGCTGGCCTCGAACTCAGAAATCCGCCTGCCTCTGCCTCCCGAGTGCTGGGATTAAAGGCATGCGCCACCACGCCCGGCTCAACATCCTGTTTCTAACTATACCCAGGGAGGTAATTAGGATCAAGTCTGTTAAATATGTTTTAATGGAACCAACTACTTCCCTTAAGTAGGTGTGTGTGTGTGTGTGTGTGTGTGTGTTTGTGTGTGTGTGTGTGTTTGTGTGTGTGTATGTGTGTGTGTGTATGTTTGTTATATGACTACTGCACTAATCCTTCACTTTCTATTTGTTCTTCATCCCCCCCACATAAAATTATGGATCCTATGAGAGTAAAAGTTATTCTGTGTTGTTCATTGAATTCCTACTACCTTTCTGTGTTGGGGTGAGAGACATTCAGTAAATATTTTTCAGTGAAGGAGGGAAAGGAGAAAGGAAGAGAGGGAGGAAGAGAGAGGAGAAGTGGAGAGAGGAAGAGAGGGAGGGAGAAGAAAAAGGGAAGGGCAGAGGAAGAAGGGAAAGAGAATGAATGAGAAGAGAGGAATGGAAAATGAGAGAGGGAAAAATAAGGAAGGCATGAGGAGAGAAGGGAGCAGGGAGGGAGGAAAGGAGAGAATAGTGAAAGCGAGAAGAGGTGGGGGAAGGGAGGGACATGGGAAAGAAGGGTAACCAGTAGAGGTGTTTCTATTAATGGTGGCATTCCACACAGAAGTTCTGATTTCCTTGATGCTGGTTTTCTTGCTGTCAAGATTCCTCCATTTTTGAACCATGAGGGGTCAGTTCCTACAGTTCTCGGAAATCTCTAAAACTTTTCTATTTGTCTTCCCACCAAGGTTTAAAGTAAATGGAATCAGAGTTGCTTTCTAACAAAAGACTTCATGTCTGTGTTTCTCAGATGAGAACATAGGCCTGGTGAGAATGTGGTTTGGCTCAGTAGGGTTGGAGTCTGTAATCATGCACCAAGCTTTTAGATGACACTATGGATGGACCCTTAGGAGCTATCTTGTTCTGAGAAAGTCCTGGATTATGTGTCACATCCCAGCTGGATCGCTGCTCAGTTTGGCTCAATGATATAAAGCTGGACTCCTGGAGGGAAGAGTGAATCTCCCTCTGCTGTGCTTTGTTCTCACCAGCTGCCTTCATCAGCTCACTCACTGACCTCGTCTCCTCTCATATCTTCATGTTCCAGCTATGCCCACAGCACCAAGAACGTCTGTGAGATTTATTTTCTGCATAACTTATTGCTTTTTTATTTGGGGGGTTAAAATGTTTTGTTTTAATGTTATGAGACCATCTGTGCCTGTTTTAAAACTCACATTAATAGATCAACTGACTGAAATGTGAGTATCAGTGTTTATTTTCCCAACACAATAGATGAACTACCCAAACCATGACAAGCAATCAACCTTCTCAAGATTCTATAAATGCTCCTGACCGTTAATCATAATTTGCAGAAAATTATTATAATAATTTACTTGGGGATCACTCTTTGTGCTCTACTAAACCTTCTGATGTCTGTCGGTACATTCTGTGGTCAAATCCTTTATGCATAACTCTTCACCATTGTACCTGTGTATCACACTTCCAAGTACTATGCAGTGTATCACTGTGAGCCCAGCTGTTCTCCACTCTGAGAACCATAGGCTTACATAGGAGTCCTATGCAGAGATACCTGTTCTTTCAATAGCCATGAAAGCCAAAAGCATTGCATAACCACTTGCACTGATCAATAAGTTCAAGACTGAATCTATTTCATCAAGTCTCTTCTGCTCCACAGAGAACTCTGACATGATATCACAACATTGTGTGACATCACATAGCCTGGACTTTGTATGTAAAAATATTTAATTGCCCCTAAGGAAGAAGAAAATTTCTACCCTTCAAATCAAAATAGACTTCATCATCCTAGACACTCACCAATATTTGAAAGAAGAAAATATAGCACATGTACACAGTGACGTGCTGCTCAGATATAAAAAGGAATAAAATCATGCCATTTCCAGGAACTAGATGAAACTGGGACTGTTTGGAGGGCATGAGGACCAGAATGGAGACAGAGGACTGTGAGCAGGTATTGGTATGATGTATGTGTATAAAAATGACATATTACAATTCAGAATTTTGTACAATAAATATATAAATTCTGCCTGTATATACATGTCAATTTTCAGGAGTTTTCCACCCTTCTCTTTAGAGGGACAAAGGTGTGCTATATCTTCTTCAATGAGAATTAGACTTCTATTTCCCATTGTTCCCTTCCTTCTGCTTCAACTGTGTCTTACTCTTGGAATTGTGGGCCTTGCCAGAATACCCTTTTTGGCTTGAGGTAAGATGAAGATCCACTTGAAGTCAACTATGGAACTAATAAGGGCTCTATTGGGGATGGAATCCAACAGATTGGGCCTAAGGGTTCCCTTTGAGAAATAGAAAACACATGTAAAGTAATCAGAGATGTTTAATATTTAAAAGTGTATCACAACATGTTTATAGTACACCAGGATAACAAAGATGTTCTTCATGAAGAAAAGAGTTTGAAGGGAACAGAAAGTGTAAGGAAATTGTCGAGAGCCTAGTTGAAAGAAAACTCTGAACTGCATCAGGAGAGAACAGAAAAGGGAGAAGTTTGACCACCATTTGTTTACACTCTGTTCCATATAGTTCAGGAGATTCAGTGTCTAACCCTGAAATGTGGCATTGCTGCCTTGAAGAGGGAGACAACTGAAATATCCCACCTCATAGCATGTGTCAGGGGCACAGGTCAGATTCTTTGTGCTGTTTTTGTGGTCTCTCCATCATTCAGCAGAAACTCTCTACATTGGACTAATGTCCACAGTCATACTCTGAGAGCCAATTTCTCAGCTTTTAGAAGACTCTATGAATACTCAATAGATAGCCAGAATACTCAAGAAAAATGAGCTTAGAAATGTGCCAAGCATTCTTAGGAGTTTGCCAAGGTTCCTGAGAAATCCCAGGGATTGCTGTGTTGGGAATTTTCTAGAAAACAGTTACACCTCCCTATCTGCAGTTCTCAGGCAACACTCAGGCCCAGGTGCTGGCAGAGCTGCTATATTCTGTCCAGTCATGCAATTGGCAAATCTGTAATGTTAGCAGACATAGTGACATTGAATAAAGTTACATTAGATTCAGGCTCACCTGCTCAGTTCCATTAGTCAGATTTCAAGGGCCAGACGTGGCATGATTACCATGTTAATGGCAGATTAGAAACTATTTCTGTCATCACACAATGCTCTCTTGAAAATCTCTGGTAGAGAAGATGTAGCTGGTCTTTTGTAGCTCACAAGTCCCCAGTCCCTGCCCACATACCATCTGTGTTAGTCAGAATAACAAGCATGGACTCCTGGACAAGAACAGTTACCCTTGTATGCAGATCATATTCGAGGGTGGCATTTGAAATGAAATGGGGTTAGGAGTGAGGGACTGGCTGAATCCAGTATTCACCCACCAACAGATGAAGCCAGGAACACAATGGAAAGCCCTGATAAAGAGTTGTGGGCTGAAGAGAGCTAGCAGACAGATGGCACTCAGGTTCCTCATTTCCCAAACTCCCACTTGGTTATACTTCTGGACAGGACAGTTCTCTGGTCATAAATCCTTTACTGTTTATTCATGCAGGATTTTCTGCCCAGTGAATGCTCTGAGGGCAGAATCCAGAAGTATCCAGGGAAATCAACACCATGAATTTGCCTTTCTAGCAGGTCTAAGAATAAGCCACCCAGAATAACTACATACCTCTGCTTGAGAACAAGTTATTCCCAAGGTCAAATAAAATATCTAACTTGCCTAAATTCTTTTGTCTGTTGGAAACAGTTGATATGAGGTTGTTGGGTTTATGATTCTTGAGTTTAAGGAGGTTCAGATTCGGAAAGAGAGTGTATAGTGGGAGCACCACGGAATGCAAGCCAAACACAAGTAACCCTGCACGCTGTTCCTCCACCAGCACTATAGTTTTGCCCAGTCTATTTGAAGCAAAAGAGACCAGTAATCTCTGGGCTTTTCTGCAATGCATCATAAGGAACAGCCTTAGGTACATTTAATCATTTCAGCCTTTCAGTCAACTTATAGAGTGGGGGATATTATTGTTCCCATTTTACAGTGTGAAATAGAGACATGAAGAGTGGAAATGACTTGCCCAGGAGCACACACCTTACAGGTTACAGCGATGGACTCTACCCTCAGGAATCAACAGTTCAGCATCTTCATGCATCACCAGCTTTCTTCACCTGTAATCCAGCTGGAGAATGACAAGCTAATTGGATGTAAAAGATGGTTTTCAGGTGAAGGCACATTATAAAGAAGACATAAATCATACTTTGATTCTGGCAGGAGTTGGTGTGCCTATTGAAACCAAATCACTGACCATAATAATTTCATAAACCAAAACTCATATCATCAGCAAGGCGCTCCTAAGTAATATGTGCTGACCAACTCAACTGACTTTTCCCTTTCCTTATCTACAGACCAGAAACAGGGAAATAGTAACACAACTGTGAAAATAGAAAACAAACCAGGCACAGGTAAGCAAGGATCTGGATCTGTCAATGAAGCTAGTGAGAGGAGGGCCAGCCTGGGTGATGCCTGCCCTGCTCTAGGGAAGCTTGCACGAATAAAAAGTATAAGGTTCCTACCCCTGGACTCTGGAATTCAGAGCTTATTGGGTAGAAAATTTGCTAAGACAGCACTGAGGTAACCCTCTGCCTCAGTCAGATGCCAGAGAAAGTCAGTGGTCTGTAACTTCTCATAGAGTTCACTTCTGGTAAGTAGGCACACCCTGAGAATCTTAGAATATACTACAACATTACGGGCTATTATAAGCAGCAATGTAAATGTCACAGTTCACCAGAGGACTATGTGACGGCTGTTCTGTACCCTGCTGTACAGATTGTCACTTTCTATCCTAAATAGTTTCCTCAATTCACAGGTGGTTTGGAGAAGGTTGACATTTTCCTGAGACTGTTTCCCCTCTCCCCTCTCCCCTCTCCCCTCTCCCCTCTCTCTCTCTCTCTTCCTCCTTCCTCCTTCAGTTCATGCCAGTAGAGATTCATCAAACTATTATACCCTCGGTCTGAAAAATAACAATAATTCAAAATGATATCATACCTTTTAATTTAATCAAATTATAAGGTATTATGGATCACAAAATTCCTTGAACAAACAGAATAAAAAGATACTGATGGGACTCACACAGAGTGATGGGCATCTGCCCTGCTAAGATTTGGTTTTCCTGGTAAAGTAGCCACAAAGAAAAAGCCTGGAAATATAATTTAGTTCAGGTCCCTCATAGCATCTCTAGTGCCTATGTAGCCATTCACAGGAATCTAAGACAAGACCAGTTGCTTAATGATGTGATTCTGAAGGATCTTTCAAGTTTGAGAAATTTGAAAACAAATGTAGACATTAAAAAGACAATTGCTACATTAATGTGCTGTTGAAAATATATTCTTGATTGTTTAAAGAGTTTGTACTGTTTAAACAAATCTTGCCTTTGAGAGGAGCATCTTTGCTTCCTGATAGCATAGATGCATTTCTGGGAGCCTCTTCAGTCACTTGCTGTCTAAAACATCTTGACAACAATACAGAACAGCACTTCTGTTCACATAAGTTAGTTTACATTACACATTTGAACAGAGATTTTAGTACATTGAACTCGTTTCCTTGTCATTTTTTTTTTTTTATCCAGAGAAATGTAATGTATAAATTTACAGACAGAGGTTAAATTATTTGAGTTTAAAACTTAGAATTTCAAACAGGACAAAGTATTAGTTGAAGTCCCTTTGAATGTGAAAAATGTATATTTTTCTAATTTTGAACATACAAGATCAACTATGTTCCAGTGCAAAACCACACATAAAGAGAGTATAGGAAGAACTTGTTGGTTTATTAAAAAAAAATGAGGACACAAAATTGTGTGAGCATGGAATGGAGGTGGACCTGGTAGGAGTTAGAGGTAAAGATATTCATTAAACATATAATCTATGAAAATGTCAAAGGACCCTTAAAACTGCCTTTTTAAAAACATTTGTAAATAACTTTAAATTAAAAGCTTGCATGAATAAAAGGTATAAGGTTCCTATCCCTGGCCTCTGGAATTGAGAGCTTATTGGGTGGAAAAATGGCCAAGACAGGAGTCGAGGAGTAGATTGCAGAATTTAATAAATGCTGATGGTTAACATTTTAAAAATCTGGATAATCTTTCTGTTAGCTGACATCTCTGGGAAGAGTGGAAACCCTTCATTCATAATAATCTTGGGTTTTGTATTCTTTTTATCTCCTCTCCCAGATAGTTATTAAAAATTGAGGGAGTGACTGCAGGTGGAGCCAAAATATGTTGTCTAAATCCTATAGGAATAGATCTGAACATGACTGCCTTGGATTTGTTTCCACAGAAAACTGTCTGAAATGGGCAAACAAGCAGGTGGAGGCTTCTCCCACATGTATATGCAATGCCTGAAGGGTAAGGCATGAAGGAAGATGAAGAGGAAAAACTAGGAAAGTTGGGGATAGGAGAATAACAGAAAGCCACAGTGTCAGCAAAGCAAAATAAAATAAACTACCCACCCTGCATTTCAATGGGGTGCACCCTGAACCTCACACCCCATACATCATGGGGATATGTTGAGCCCGAGGTGAGTTTATCTGAACAGTCTGGGAAGAGCTGTTCCTCAAGCCTGCAGTGAAACTGGTCCTAGGAGGAAAGGCTAATTCAGTTCACTTGTGTTGCAATGCTTTACACTATTTCAAAGTAAGCAGAAGAAAGATTTAGAGTGTTCTGTTCACAAAACATGGCATATGGTGGAAGTGATGTTACAAGTTAAACACCAGAAGTTGATAACACATGGAGGCCTGCATGTGTCCAAATATCACAGTGTATTCCACAAACATGTGCCAGGTAAAACAGTTCGAGAGGCTCTCGATCTGGCTTAGAAGTTAAGAGAGGACCTGAGTTGATTCACAGTACTCACTTGGCAGCTCACAACCATCTTGTAAGCCATCAGACACATGGCAAAGGTTCATAACACCCACATGCAATAATTAAGAAGAAATAAATGTTTAAAACTTGGATGGACACGAGGAAAAGACAGCTGGTTGAGAACAGTAAGTACAGAGAGGTGACAGAGTGTGTGACCTAGCCATCCAAAAAGATGGTGCCAAACAAGAGACAAGATGCCATGGACCAATGAGACATGGGTGGAGGGTATAAAGGCACTCCCCAATTCAAAAAATAGCTCTGCTTCCACTTCCAGCTGATTCCTGGAGTCTGTATCCGTGATTAGTCAACTTCTTACCCCGCTACCCCAAAGACCATCTCAAGGGGCAACAATGAAGTGTTCCATTGTTTCCTTCTTTGCCTTTACTTTCATCTGCCTTTGCCGTCAGACCTGCCTCTTCCTGTTCTGTCTCCTAAGCAACTATATGCTTGGTTCCTTTCTCTGTCTGCTTGCTTCCTTGTTGCCAAATGCCTTGGCCACTGTGGCGTCATTCTACCTTACATTCTTCAGCACTTTAATGTGGTTTATCACCTAAGAGATTTCTCTAGCCAAGCCAATGGAGAACTCAGTTTAGCTCAGAGTAGGCATCCATTTACCATGTAAAATTCATTTTAAAACATCAGACGCTTCTAGCAGCGCCTCTCTACCTTGACCTGGCTATGTACTTAGACCCTAACAACTTGAGTCTTAGGTAACAGTGAAGTGGTAGCTGTACCCTGATCAGAGTAAAGAATTTGTGCAGCATGTGCACCTGTGTCTGCCAGCCAATCACAGGAGGAGAAGCAGCAAACAGACTGGGACCCTGGTGGGAATTACTGCTACCACTGCTGTGCCTCCGTGCATTGTACTGCTGTGTCATAGTCAGAAGTCTTCAGTGGTCTGATTGCTGCAAAAGGATCTTTTGGCTTATCAGCTGTATATGACAGAATGAACACAGCTGCAAAAAATGGGAAACAGAACTATAGCTTTAAAATAAAAAAGATTATTGTCCCCACAATGTAAAATTTTGGGTTTGAAAGTAGAGGATAATCGCCCAGCAATGCGGGATGCTTGAGCTGCAGCCTTCTCTGTGTTCACAGCATCCTCTCACCTGCATCCTCATGGTACAGGGCAGTCAGGGCAGTCTCTACAGTCTGATCTTAATGTTTCTGAGAAGAAAATATTGGAGAAATCACAATGGAAATATGTCCCACAGACCCTTAACTGCCCTGCACTCAGTTGTAAGATTACCACGAAGGCTCTGCTACAGTCACCTGTATTTCTGTCCACTCACCAGTGCACATAACTTAAAATTACTGTGATTATAGCTGAGAAAGGTCTGGCACACACACACACACACACACACACACACACACACACACAGAGAGAGAGAGAGAGAGAGAGAGAGAGAGAGAGAGAGAGAGAGAGAGAGAAGATTGAAACTGGAAAAGATTCATCGTGGGTTTGGGAAGGAATACTTAAAAAGACAATATTTTCATATTGAGTTAGTGTTGTTATAGACTGTTATTTCTTTTTAGACAGTAAGGTATTCTTGTTTTATCATTACATTTTATAAAACAAATGTTTTAAATGCATTTCATAATTTTAAAAATTTCTAAGCACATCCTTCTAGACAGTAAAAAACTGAGGTTTAAAAACTCATTTGGAGGGATGAGAAAAGAATCCTCTAAATAATTTTATGATCAATATTTTTTACAAGAAAGGATATGTCTTCCATCTAGAAGAATAAAAATCTCAAGTACTCGAGATGTGGAACAGTAAGTGAATTGCTGTTTGCTGATTCCTCCAGGACAGCATGTGGGACTCGGAGCTTACAGCATACCTATGTTGGCTGCGTGGAGTAACCACAGCCAAACCAGAGAGAAGTACTATGTGGAAGTGAGTGCATGACTGAGATGGGCAGTGACTGATGACTGCTGCCCCAACAGTGCCATGCTCAGGGACCTGAAGTGCTTTCTCAACCACCGCATCTTTCCCAATAGAGTGATGGTATTCCCTTAAGTAATAACAGTGAGTTAGTGTAAGGTTGACACTGTCCTGAACATCAGCCTCGGTTTGCTATGTGTTTTCTGATAACACAATAGGGTATCAACTGGGGTAGTGAGATGAAAACTTCTTTATTCATAGAACATATTCTAGGACTCTTGGCTCAAGGCATTTTGAGTTGAATCAAGGCGTTGGCACACAAGCGAGCACACATTCATGCATGTACATGCGTGTAGGTGTGTATGTGGTATTCTGATCTGAATGTGAACTATTCCCTCTATGCTCTTGTATTTGAAAGCAGAAGAGAAACTACAAAGACCCAAGCAGGTATGCAACTGAAGAGCTATCAGCTCCTGGACCCTGGAGTGACAGTGAGTGGTATGTGGTCAGTGGGAAAGAAATGAAGTTTAGAGAGTCTCTAAAACCCCTTAACAGGAGAGCTAACAGCTATGCCAAGATATCCGCTAAAAAGCTTGTAATAAACTGCTTTCCCTTCAGACAGATAAACATTGTCTGTGCTTACACTATTCATTTGTTCAGAAAACTCTTTGACCCATGGAACTGGCCCACTGCATAAGGACGGGTTCAGCCCCATCTTCTGGAAAGACAGCAGAATATGACTGGGAGGATTCCACAACAGCATGATGTGAACATTACACAACCAAGTGTTGGGTGGATCAGTAAACTATATTCTGAGCCAGGGGCACAGCTTGTGCTCAGAGCTGTGTGGTAAATGATAGCACTGGAATATGGAGAGGAGACATGCCTGACAGTTTTGCAGCCTCTGAAGCCATGGGCCCTCCTGTAGCCACAAGGTTTTCTTTGTACTTTGTATTTGCCATAAACTGCAGTGACACTGCATGGACAAGACTCAATGTCAGCCTCTCCAAAATTCTTGACAAGCAGGGTGCTTTGATCACCAAGGCAGATGATAGCAGCAAGGCTCTTCTAAGTAGGGAACCCAAAGGTCTCCTATGATTTCTCTACCTTCAGCTGACCTACACTCCCAACTATGGACATTCATTGCACTCTTCTCATATTCCACCTCTACCATCAGGGCGTTTGTGGGAGTTTGAATAGGAATGGACCCAGTCCCCAAAGACTCATGTGTTGGAATGCTTGGCCCACAGTGACATGATTAGGAGTCGTGGCCTTGTTGAAATACGTGTGGTCTTGTTGGAGGAAGTGTGTCACCATGGGGTTAGGCTTTGATGTACACAGTTTCCTGTTGCCTTCAGATCAAGACAGAACTCTTAGCTTCCTCAGTACCTGCCTGCATGCTGTCATATTTTCCACCACGGCAACAATGGATTAAACTTCTGCACTATAAGCCAGCTCCAATTGAATGTTTTTTTTTTTTTCTTTATGTGTTGCCATGGTCATGGTGTCCCTTCAAAGCAATAAAACCCTAAGACAGTATTTTTTTTAAGTTGTCTTTGAAACAGGAATCCCAATTTTCTTCAAATAATTCTAAGAAATATGCAGTAAGCATTACTGATGTTTCTGGGACAATATTGGAATTTACAGAAATTGTCTGAAGGTAAATTCATATCATGATTTCTGCTGAAGAAAAATGCAATTCTAAACTCCTTTTACACCCCCAAATTGTAATAAAAAAAATAGGACTTGTGACCTACCCAACTCTTTAGACCTGGGCATAAACTGGCCAATATTTTGTAACACATCTACTGGATTTCATTGTGTCCTTGCACTTACTGGGAAATGGCATAGGGCACCAATGCCTACTCTGATGAGGTTCTGGCTCAAGCTCCATTATCAGGTTTCATGTATCCCTATTCTCTCCCATTCTAGGCTATGAGGACAAGAGGGAATCAATCATCTCTTGTAGCTATGGACCCTGAAAAATTGCTGGGAGACAATTCTTAAATGTTAACATATCTAATAGAAAGTTGTGTTAAAAGAGGGCTGTCAAAATTCCCTGGGTAATTTGTGCCAAACTAATAATGCATTCACATTCTTTGCTTCTGCCAAGATATCTTCTAGGAAAATCTACAGCCTCCTTCCCAGAAACTGAAAACCTAACAGAGAAGACCTGCTATGTGACAAATCAAGGGCTCTAGATGGTGGCTCATTCAGGGTTTCTGGGCCATTCTACCATCACTGTACAGGGTCAATGAAAGAGGAAGAAAGCTCAGAGTGAATGGAAATAAAGTATAAATGGTAGTCCAGTTTAAAAAAAAAAAAAAAAAAAGGTCAGTGGTAAAGGGAGAAGCAGGTAGCCATGCCACAGAAAGTAGAAAAGAATTAGCAGTTTCTCTTCTCGGAGAAGCCAGCAGGGACAAAATCAATCAATGCAGTTAGAACTATGAAGCTCAGTAGTCTGCCCCAGATGTATACAAGGCTACACTTGTACTACTTTAAGGTAGTATGGTATAACTCCAGGGTAGAGGGTCTTACTTCATTGCTTTAAAACATTGCTTTAATTCTATTGTTTGTTGCAATAGAAATTTAAATTCAAATCAAATTTTAGTCCCTAAAAACAAAATGCTCTTTAGAAAAGACCTAAAAGGTGTCTGCCCGGGAGCAGTCTCAGGGATGGAATACTCTGTCACCCCGCGCCTTTCCCGCCCGTGTCCGCCCGTGTCCGCCCGTGTCCGCCCGTGTCCGCCCGTGTCCGCCCGTGTCCTCCCGGGAGGAGTCTCAAGGCCTGAACCCATAGGAGGGCCATCTTTGCTCCAGTGCACTCTCAGGGAGGGGGCGGCCTG
>NC_034597.1:7137285-7177759 GCF_900095145.1 Mus pahari | reverse complement strand
CAAGGAACTGTAGAGGGATGCAATCCTGTAGGTGCAACAACAATATGAACTAACCAGTACCCCCTGAGCTCGTGTCTCTAGCTGCATATGTAGTAGAAGATGGCCTAATCGGCCATCTTTGGGAAGAGAGGCCCCTTGGTCTTGTAAACTTTATATGACCCTGCACAGGGGAAGGCCAGGGACAAGTAGTGGGAGTTGGTGGGTAGGGGAGCAGGGGCCGGGGAGTGGTATAGGGAACTTTTGGGATAGCATTTGGAATGTAAATAAAAATAATAATAATAAAAAAAGACTTAAAATACTAATGTAGCTTTGGAACTGTATAATTGGAAGGCTGGAGGGATCTAATGGAAACTGGAGACTCCAATGACTACATTCTCAGTGGAAATATGGAAACTAAAAGTTCATAGTCTGAAGCAATCTGACAAAGACAGTTTGCTTACAGTGAATATTTAAATAGTCATTTAAAAAGAAAGCTGTTAGTAGAAATATGGTTGTTAAACGGTATGCTGCCAAGACACAGTAAAATAGCAACCCTACTAGGAGTGTAGAAAAGATCACCTCATGGTCACAGTAACAGAATTCTTCATAAAGTACCTCACTATTCTGTGGAAGGAAAACAGAACTCACACACAGTGACCTTGAGAATTTCTAAGATTTTCAAGTAGAGTGATAGAGGTGGAACCTGAATTATTTCATTGCCTGTAGTAAACAGAACCAAAACTCGATTCTGAAATCAAGGGGCTTGATGGCTGGAGAAACGCTTCACTTCTCTAGATTACAAAGGGCCTCAAGATTGTCCAAGAATGCTCTAAGGAGAAGTACAAGGGTCCTGCTGTGCAGCCTTGCCTAGATCCCAGACAGAGGAAAGGCAAGAGTGCTCCCTCCAGCAGGCGGCTCCTGATGCAGTGACTTCAGTGAGACCCTGGTCTTCTGAGACATCTCTGCAGAGCTGTGTATCAGAATGCAATCTTCCAGTTCCTCTGAGCAGGACACTGGATCTGAAGAGATGAGTCCCTCAGTTGTAAAGGGGGATCAATGGGTTTCATGAGGCTTTGGCACCCTCAGAAAATTGCCAGTACGATCTGAGAAGAACAGAGGAGAGATGAAGCAGATGAAAATGATTGAACTCTCAAATTTTTCAGACAGGCAGGAAATAGGCTGATCAAGCAATTGACTTTTATTCAGTGACTAGCCTGAAGGCAGGCCCAGGTACCCAGGATCAAATTTAAAGACATGCTCACATTGAGCTTAGAAACTGCTTGGGTCCTTCTTCACCTCTGTCTTCCTCATTCTGAGATGGTATTCTATGTAGTTGGCATGATGCCCCATCATTTTTATGAGTATTAGTGTGCCCAATCAATCCTGGCATGTTGATTCAATCAAATTTGAGTCCTGGTGATGGAGAGATGCCTCAGAGGTTAAGAGCAGTGACTGCTCTTCCAGAGGTCCTGAGTTCAATTCCCAGCAACCACATGGTGGCTCACCACCATCTGTAATGGGATCCGATGCCCTCTTCTGGTATGTCTGATGACAGCTATAGTATACTTATATAAATAAAATAAATCTTTAAAAAAATGTTTTTGAGTCCTGAGTGTTACTGGTTAACAAATGGGGAAGAATTTGTACCAGGATGAAATAAATCCAGATTCTCCTTTCTATCTAACTTAGGTCACTTCTGTAATTAGATTTGGGACTTTGGAACCTGTGAGAATTTGATATAATTTTTAAACTTGAGATGATACTCTTAAGTTGAGACTTTGGGGGTCCCAGTGATGGAATGAATATATTCTGCATGCGAGATGGACATAAGTCATTGTAATAACTGCAATGGGAAATAATACTTGAATCATTACAATATTCCACAGCCAGAAAAGGTAGCACAAGCCTGTTATCCTAGCATCAAAAAGGTTGAGGCAGAAGAATTACAAAATTGAGTCCAATTACAAACTTGGGCTACATAGTAGACTCCATCTCAAGATTTGTTTCTTTACCAAAACAAGCAATATTTTCTTGCTGGTTTAAGTTTTGTTTCCTTTATTGACAATCATTGAAAGTAAATGGATAATTCAGATAAGAAATCCTTTTCTGTCTTCCACTTATCATCTTTGGAGTAAAATACTCACAGAATCTCTCACAAACCACTGCTCACATCTGTATACAAACTATTCATCTTTTATTTTTGTTCAATCACAGTTGTTCTTAGCCTGTCGTTCTACTCATATAACAATAAGTGGTAGATACCGATTTTTTTGCCTAACTAATTATGGTGAATCCTCATAGCCAGATCATGTCTCACCGCAAGGGAAGCTTTCAGAAAATATTCATGTTAATGATTTTATGTTGAGAAAATTAAATTAAACTCAGCAAAGATTTCTCTAGATTTCTAAGGAAAAGGTTCTGTTATTTCTACGCTTCTCATATATTAATGATAATAGTGAATAATCATTTGAGTATATTTATAAAATTTAAAATGCAATCCCTAAATGAATATAATAAGTTTCATTTTCTGTATTTCAAAATTCTATTCACCATGATTCTGTAGGTTGGATATAAAAAGTCTCAGAAGTCTGAACGCTTGTTCACATGGTCCCCAGCAAGAGGCGCTATTTTGGGAGGTTCTAAGCCTTTTACAGACAGAACCTTGATTGAAGAGTAGCTTCCTGAGCTTGGTATGTGAGGGTTACAGCCCAGCCCTATTTGTCCACTCCCTTGTTTTCACAGTCAGAAGCTCGCAGTTCCTGCCACAATTCTTTCCTTGCATGATGTGACTCCTCAGAATGAACCTAAGTAAGCTCATAAGATGATGCTCATACAGTTCTTAAGATGATGCTCATACAGTACAGGGAAACTAAGGGCTTTCTGAGGAATATTGCAATGATGATACTCAATTGTAAAACAACTGGATTTTGTCTGTCTTTGTAACCATGTAGATAATTTAATGAATAATGATTTACTGCTACAAACAACTCAATGGGAAAAAATAATAAGTTGAATAACAGCTGGCAATTCAAGAGAAATGTGTAAATCCAGAAAGATTAGGAGAACCTGAGTTCAAGTTTTGAAGTTCCACATTTGCTGATTCTCAATAAAATACCCAGCAAAATTATCTATGAAAAGCGAAGGAGAGACGAAACTTTTCTAAGACAAAAGTAGATTGAAAAGTTTATGAATACTTAGCTTGTTCAGCAGGATACTAAGTAGTAGGAATACTTCAAACTGAGGAGAAGAAAAAACAACCAAGAGGCCTCAGAAGAAAAAACACTACTGTAACAGTTAAGTAAAGGAGGAAGACTATGATGCTACATCATCAATCATCAGTAAAATAAGAGACATAAGCAGATAATTTTGATAATAACTTAGTATTAGTAGTATCAGTTCTGTTATTAAAAAATAGAAAATAAGATTCATGTTCCACTGCTTCCAGGAGACACACCTTACCATCACCTTAGAAGAAAAGAATAGAAAAAGGTAGTCCTAGAAAATAGAACCAGAAAACAGACAGGTGTGGCCATTCTAATATCTGACAAAATAGACTTTAAACACAAACTCATCAGAAGAGTAAAAGGTCACATATATTGAGTAATGAAACAACCAATCAAAAAAAATATTAATATTCTAAACATACACACCAAACACAAGTGCATCCAGTTTCATCAAATGCCACTAGACATAAGATGCATTCACCTCAACATAGTAATAATGGATAGATTTAATGCTTTCTAAATATTTCTAGTATTGAAATATTAGAAAATAAATTATGATAATAATGCAATATACACCACTTCATAAAAAGATGAGTTTTATTCTAAGACTTCAAAATGGATTCACTTCTAATGTTTGAATGTGTAAGGTATCATTTTAACAGGATGAAAAAGAAAGAAAATCATACAATCATCAGAACTAATGCACAAAAATGTATTTTAAGAAAATAAAACTTATGTAAGAACTAGAGGGACAGGAAGTTTGATATGAGGTGTCTCCAAGGAATGTCAGGAGCTACACCCATAAATATCACTAGCATGACTTTCTGAATATGAACTGAATATGGATAATATCAATAGATGTGTTAATATGAATGGGGGTGGGGGCAGAGGCTGGAAGCTTAGGAGACTTCAACTCTACACAAAGAGCAACCGGCAATTAAGGAATTATGAGAGTAGGGAATAGTCTTCCTCAGGAAAAGCACCACAACTAGCTGCCCAAACCAAATGGTTATCCCCGAAAACATAATGCAAGTAACATTCTATGGAATGAGCATTGGTATTTATATACTTATGAGTGTGTGTGTGTGTGTGTGTGTGTGTGTGTGTGTGTATGTGTGTATGTGTGTGTGTGTTTGTTTATGTGTATGTGTATGTGTGTGTATGTGCTTGCACTGTTGCATTTGTGTATGCAAATACACACACATATATAACAATAACTGATTGAAAAGGGGGTCTTGCATTTGATTGTTTTTGTTTGTTTGTTTGTTTGTTTGTTTTGTTTTTCAAGACAGGGTTTCTCTGTGTATCTCTGGCTGTCCTGGAACTCACTCTGTAGACCAGGCTGGCATCGACCTCAGAAATCCACCTGCTTCTGCCTCCCAAGTGCTGGGATTAAAGGCGTGAACCTGGGGGCTTGCATTTGAAAGACCAAGGGAGTTATATGAAAGTGTATGGAAAGACAAAAGGGAAATGATGTAATTATATTGCAATCTTTATATTAATAAAACTTTAAAATTGAGTGAAAACAAAGAACATTTATAAAAATTCTATAGCCAATATACTTAAGGTTGAGCCACTATCTGTTTTGCCTGGAAGATGGTGGAGAGGTCAGGACCTGTCCATCATTGTACTGTAGGTCTCTCTAGTGCAATACAATAAAACCCATCACTGCACTGTGGGGCTCTTCAATGCAATACATGAAACCCACCATTGTTCTGTGGGCCTCTCCAGTGCACTACAGCAAAAACTAATGCACAAGGACATTCAGATTGGAGAGCATTATGATAACTTTTGATTATCAACTTGAGAAATCTAGAATCACTTGACAAAAAGATCTCTGAGAAAAATCTATGAAGACTTTCTTAAGTTGTTCATATGTAAAGATCCGTTTAGTTGTAGGAGGAACCATTCATTAAGCAGGAGATCCTGGGCATTAAATGGAGAAGACAAACTAGACACTGGTATGCGTGCATTAATCCACTGCTATCTCTTTTTTGACTATGAACTAAAGTGGAAATTTCTAGCTTCTTTGGAAAGTAAGTTATTTATGTTAAATGATGTTTTGCTGGGACACATAGGTAAAAGGATGTTTTGCTAAAGCAGACACTTGAAAGAATATTTTGCTGAAGCAGACACAGGTGAAAGGACAGTTTGCTACATCAGAAATGTGAAAGGATGTATGTTTAAAATATAAATAGGACCCACAGACAGTGGGAGCTCAAGCACTGGTGGGCTTTGCTCTGCCACACTACTCTTTGCTGACAAACACACATGTATTGGTTCAGATTATCTTGTGTTGTTGAGCTTAGCTTGTGGTGACATCATAGAGAAAAACTCTCCACAGAACTTCTCATGAGGTTTCTGTAGCTTCTTGCTGCCTCTGCAGCCTCAGGACAGTTGGTGAGCCTTGCAGTTTCCTCTGGATTGAACCGCAGTTTTTGATTCCTGAGTGGTGCTGCTGCTGATTTGTGTTGGTGTTTGCTAGAGGACTGGATTGCTGCTGATTTGTGTTGGTGTTTGCTAGAGGACTGGCTTGCTGTTATACTGACTATGAAGATTGGACCCGCCCCCAAAGAACTGTTTCTCAAAAGGTCTACTTCCCCTGTGTCCTAATCACTATGTTGTACTACCTTTGGTGGGAGGTGGGCTAAAGAGGTTGAACCCTTTTTAAAGGAAGTTGGAAAAATTTATGCCTAAAATGAACATTGTATTGTCAGTTCTCTCAACCTGTATATGGGAAGCATCATTCCATAGGCTGAGATATTGGACGAAATGAAAATCAGAAAGCAAGCTGAGTACCAACATTTATCTCTCCCTGCTTCCTGATTGCAGGCACAATGTGGTCAGTCACCTACTACTCCTTTGCCATAACCTCCCTACTGTGGTGAGCTATTTCCCACTAAATTGTAAGTCAAGATAACTGTTATCTCAGAAGTTGTTTTTTTGCTTTGGCTTTTTGTTGTATTAATGAGACAAATATGCTTAGTAATCACATTGTACCTAGTAATAACAATGTACCTAGTAATAGCAATATGCCTAATAATAACAATGTACCTAGTAATAGCATTTTCAATAAACATTCTCAAGTTCCTAACTGTGAAAGCAAGAACACATCTACTCTGCTTAAGGATTTAATTTTTTGATTCAGTAGAGTTCCATAAAGCCTTTATACAGTTGTTGGAATTCATATAAATTGAAAAAGAAAAGAAAGCAGAATAAAACAGTCGAGTTATCTTAGATAAAACAAGGTGATGTTGAAAGACTTGTGTTATCAAATTCCATTTGGTGGGGATCTCAGTTAATCAAGATTTAACCATAATACTAACCAAGCAGCCCAGTGGAGCAGCAGAGACCACAAAGAGCTATGTACCCTGTCAGCACTTTTATAAACCAAGGAACTGAATCAATTTGACAGGAAATCATTGTCAGAAAGTGTTATTGTTAAAACTATATATCCATCTTAAGGAACAAATTAAATTTTGATCCATATATCATTCCATATATGAGAATTATTTTGGTGCAGATCAAAGGCCTACACAAAAATCAAAAGATAAGAAAAGGTGAAGTAACTGGAGAAAAGATAAGAGTATATCTGTGTTAAGAAACTTAGGGGCAAATTTTCTGAGATAAGACCTCAAAAGCATCTATAGCTTAGATCTCCACATATTTTTAAATGTTCCATTAGCAAAGTCGTTTTAAGAAAATGAAGATGCCATAGAGTACTGAAATGTATTTGTGAAATAAATGTAGAATCCATAATATAAGAGATGGGATCTCATAATATAAATACATCTGACTAGGGACTTTTACACAAATCA
The DNA here is from genome assembly GCF_900095145.1 of Mus pahari. Lineage (NCBI taxonomy): Eukaryota > Metazoa > Chordata > Mammalia > Rodentia > Muridae > Mus > Mus pahari. The sequence continues at coordinate 7,170,738 of NC_034597.1, read as the reverse complement.
CCCATAAAAGGTGAATAACCAAATAACAATGTACAAAACATTTTAATATACTCACATTAAGTATATCAAAAAGATATATCAATAAGTCATGAGGTAAATTCATATAAAATATGATGTTGTAACTTTATATACCGTCTACAATTTTAAAAATAACATCATCAATATTGGCATAGATGTGCAGTAGCTCCCACTCTCAGGTCTTAACACAAAACAACTTTAAAGTTGCACTTGGGCATGACACAGGCATGGCTTCATTTCTAGATATTTACACAGAGGAACTAAATATCAGCATCCATATGATCATGTCAAATGGCCTTATCTGCAGAAGGCGAGTCTTTGGAGCCTTCTCCATATCATCATGAGACTTTACTAATGTAAAACATTAACATAGCTTAATGCTACCCAACAATAGCAATACTCAAGAACTGATATGGAAAAACATATCAAGGCCAAACGTTGTGCACATTTACACAGATAAAAAGATGAATAATAGGAGTTCAGTTGTCCAAGGGAAAGTTGTTAAAGCAAGGCTGGAACTTCGGGAGGACATTCGGGGGCAATGGTAGCTGTCTGTTGTCTTCTGAGGCTTAACTACATGGCGTTTGTCTGTTCCTGGGAGTGTAGAGTTCAGTGTTCTACACAGGGTCCTAGCTCCAGTAGATAACAGTTTAGCTCAGTTCATTATGTAATATGCAACCCTAACTTAGTCTGCTCATCTTACCATTGCAGGCACTTCGACAATTAAGAATCAGGGGTGCATTTCTCCGAAGGCTTCAGGGCCTGAGAGTCTATGACCCCACTTAACTATATTTCAATAAAGGTTCATCTCCAAATATATTTAGAGTGAGGGCTTCAAAACATAAATTGGGGGAAGTATATAAGCAGTCCTTATCAAGTAATAAGTAATGTTTCTTTTTAAAAAACATTTGTGTTTGTTTCGAGGATGTTGTTTTTGCTAACTTTGCTGTGTTTCTTTTTTCCTCAAGACATATTCATGCAACATGAAACTCTATGAAAGAATCAAGGAATTATACACCTGGAAATGTTCCTAGTCTGAACTATGACAAGTCATTTCTGTTTTGAAATAATTGTGCCAAAGCAAAGTAAGCAACAATTAGCATCTAGGAATGTAACAGCAATCCAATTAGGAAGCTGTGAGCAGCTGCAAAGATTTGTAAAACATGTTTCATGAAATTGTGTTTTAAGGCAAAACACCCCAGCCACCAACTGCATTAAATGACCATTTTGCTTTTGAGAAATATAGAAAAATGGCATGTCTATAATGAAAAATAATAACTTAATCAGATGGTGTATTGAAAAGGTTCAGAAAAATAATTCTATGGGAAGAGCATTTAGTAAGAAAAATTAATCTGAAGACACAAACAGGCTGTACGCTGGTCCCAAAATAGATCTCAATTTGAAGAGGAAAATGGCCTCCTTTCTCTGTACTGTAACTAAAATATTCAGGTCACACACTGCAAGGCTGAAAATATCAAAAAAGGGTCTTGGCACCTAATCTTTAATACTTACCCAGGATATGTTTTTTTTTTCTTTCCTTCCTGCTAATAGCTGGCAAAAGTAACAACCTCTGGCACAGCTAGTATGTAACCACGGATGGAGAATGAAGGCAGGAGCAGGTGGCAGAAGAGTATGAATCCCAGCTGTTGGGTATGGCTGGCTACAATAAACCAGCATCAGAGCCAGGAATGGTACTGTGTCACAGCCCCAAAGCAACAGCAACGTTTCATTCCTCCTCTGGCACTCTGCTCCAGCCCCAGGGAGATGTGTTCCTTTTCACTTTTGACTATAATAACCTGTTTCTGTTCATAAGGAGTTGCTTCTAGCATTTTCCTTTTATAACAAATTCAATTCAGTGATCAGACATCTCTTTGATATTGCTTTTCAGAAAATAAAGGTGAGATCTAGGGATGAGAAAATAAATTTTACTATTGAGTTGTTTAAAACATATTTTCAGATATTTGAGAGGAAATATTTCATGGAAAAAGGAAATCAGTGGTTTTTCCATGACACTTGAATAGGCTTATTTAATTTTTCTGCAAAGATGATTTAATTATGCTGTAAACAAACAGTATGAAGTATTTTCTTATAGTGTGTGAGGCTTTGTAAGTCCCAGAATATAGGAATGTGTAGAAACAACTGTGAGGAGATTCAGTTCATGATGCTCAGAGAAGCTTCCAGAGCTCATGGAATCTCTCCAGTCCTACCGATTTAGTGCACATCTCCCTAGATCCTGCCTGCATCCTTGCTTGCATTTTCCAGGTCTTGGAGTTCCCTTTGCTACATAAAAAGCAGTCTAGAAGTGTCAGGAGTTGATGAGCCTTAGTGCAGCCTTCCACTAATGAGTCTTGGTGTGAACAGACCTCTCCTTGCATTAAAGCACACTGAGTTGAGCTCTGTATCATTGGCCAAAGTAAGGCCATAGTGAAATGAGCACTACCCCTTTCCAATCTTACTCCCTTCCATGTTCTCCAGGGTAACTTCCAGATAGGCTTGGCATTTCTTAATCTCTCTCTCTCTCTCTCTCTCTCTCTCTCTCTCTCTCTCCCTCGCTCCCTCCCTCCCTCCCTCCCTCCCTGTCTCTCTGGTTTGCATGTGGAATCCTGAGATATTCTGAAACCACTGCTCTTTACTTTGCAATTGTTCAGAAATGTCCTGGTCAAAAATGATCAATCAATATATCTCAATATATCTGATTGGAGCCTCAATATATCTGATTGGAGCCTCTCCTTTCTGTAATCCCGGTTGATTCAGAACTCCTCAGACTCCAGGTTTCTCTGTGATCCTGTGATTCCAAGAACCTATGAATCTGAGATTCTGGGTGTGTCAGAGTTCTTGGCGGTCAAGCTTCCTTTGAGATCCTGAGATCCTGGTGTGACCAAGTTCCTGGGATTCTGGGATCCTAGAATCCTAAGACCCTGGGTGTGTTACAGCGTCTGGAAGTGGTATCTTCTCTGTGGACTGTGGGGCTGTCTGCTGTGTTTGAAACCAACGTAGACCAGCATCAACCAAAAGGAACCTGAGCCGCTGGTCAGGAGGGTCTCCTGTGTCCTTCCTCCTGCTGTCACAGGCCCCTCACGATTGTTTTGGGACAGATATTGCATTCCAGTCACCAGTGACTGTAAGATCCTGGGCATGCTAGGGCACCTGTGGCATGGAGAGTCCTCTGGGGACCCTGAGACTGTCAGCCGAGTTCACATCAAAGATGGCCTGGAGCTGGTGCTGACTGGAAGGAACCCAAGCCACTGGTCCTAGTCAGATGAGTTTCCTGTGTCCCTGTTCCTGCTGTCACAGGCCCCTCAAGATTGTTTTGGGACAGATATTGCATTCCACTCTCCTGTGATCCTAAGATCCTAGGTGTGCTAGGGCATCTGCAGCACGGCGAGTCCTCTGGGGACCATGGGACTATCTAAACAGGGAGTGAGCCAGGAGCTTGGGAAGAGGGCAGCATTACAACCGCCTTCAGGATGACAGCTCAGAGCTACCTTCTAGAGAGGCCATGCTTCCTAAGTAAGGATCTTTCTTCACTCCTATTACAAGGAACAATGCTAATTATTTTCCTTTTTGTGGCAGTTTAATGTCTCCCCAGGGCTGGTGTCCTTGGTTTTAGAAACTGGCTTAGAATACTCATGCCCATGAATACAAATGCTACACAATGAGAATTTCATTTTCTGCTCAGTTTTGTAAGTGAAATCACACTCTGTCACCACTCCTGTCTGCTGCCACCAAAGGCATTAATGAAACTTGACTTTCAGGATTAGTTTTCAAGATTGTCTTCCATTACACTCAGTTGTCTGAAAATGCTTTTTAAAAATCTATGTCTGGACACAATGGGAGAAAGTCACTCTTGCTAATGCTCAGTGAGGCCTAATAGTCACATTGATTGTTTAATCTCTGGATTTAAAGGTCAAGACATGCACAGAGGTTTTAACAGTTACAACTGAGAGCTGCTCTCAGATGAAAACTACACAGATTCATGTTTCACTGTTTGGAGCCTAAGTTTCAGGTTGTCTTCAAAACTGATGTTTCAATTCATCAAAACCTCAGAAGTTGTTACAGAGCCAACCATCCTTCAGAAATACATCCTTCTCTTGATCTAAACTCTTTGTTCTGAAAGTGGTTTCTGAAGCACAAAGTTTGACAGCGAGATGAAAGACCTTGAGGTCACTTCCCTGTGGACAAACTCTCAGCTCTCATTCTGAAGAAACCACACTTGGAAGTGGTCAGGGTAGGGAAGAGGGAAGCAGCACTCTGTTCACAGGGCTCTAGCCACAGGGCCACCCATCACAGTATCTTCTAGCATCTCTTTGTAAGCTGGCCAACTCATTGTGACTTAATGTTTACACAGACCTGACCTCGGTTGGGCAGTTTTGTATTCAGGTTGTACCCATGGGACATGTAGAGATATCCTTGAATCATAACTTAGTGCTTCCGTTCCACACATGAGGTGAGCAACTCAGACTCATTCCTCTTATGGCACTGTTAACATCACATGATGAGAGCAGCACCCTAGCTTGAAGTGGTTGATAGATGAGAAAATGCATTAGAGTGTGGCTATAGTCCCAGGTAAAGTGTATTTCTACCTAGATAGTGATTGAGAAACACAAAATGGCTCTTTAAATAAATAAACAAGCGAGTATCTGAGATCTGTTTTGCTTTCAAAATGATGTGTACAATGTCAGCCTCCCAAAAGTAAGCTAAGGAAGAAGCAATTGCTAATGTTCATAGTTTCTAAGAATTGTTGGCTTATATTAATTTTTAATTTTCACTGTCTTAGTTTTATTATATAGGTAGGAAACATTTTCCCACTGCTAGGGACATTGTTTGGGAAAGTTCTGGAACCTTTGTTGTCTGGTACCTAGCTAAAGTAAGTATATTTCAAAGAGTATGAGCTTTCATGCTCATAGCGTAAGCATGCTTCCTGTCCCATCTCTACATCCTGTTTTGTTGAGATGTGACAAGGTGAGAAAAAATAGCCAAACACTATACCATCCCTTTCTGCTTTTATAGACTGTACCCTCAAGCTACAGTCTAATGCCAGCTTTCCTCCCTTAAGTTGCTTTTTGCCTGGCATTTGGTTGCAGAAATGATAAAAGTAACTAACACAGAAGGTTGATAACAAGCAGTTGGGTTGTGGAAGTTGGACTGTGAATGTGGGTGTATGATTATGTAGATCATAGGCCCACAGAACATTAAGCAGAGCCTCATGCATGATTCTGGTGGGAGCTCATGAGACCGGAATGAAACAGTAAAACTAAAGACCCTGAAGGTTGTTGACTGCTTCCAGTTCTATAGAGATAGTGGTGAGGAGACCTAGCCAAGACCTCGCCTTACTAGAGTGCCTTCTCACCACAGTAGACTGTATACTCAACTCTTGGTTAATCTTTGCTGTAAACTCAACAGAATTGAAGTCTTTAGTCTTGTCTCTAAAACTGCTTCCAGAGAGGGCTAACAAGACAGGATGACACAGCCTAAGTTGCTCCTGTTGAGCAATTTGTCACAACAGTAAGAAACATGACTAACCTTCCAACCATGTTCCAAAGTTAATCCTTCCTCTCTGACATTGTTTTTTTCAGGCATTTGGTTATAGAAATAAGAAAATCAACTGATATAGGTACAGAGAGGTAGGTAGCAACAGACTAATCAATACACAGAGAAAATACAAATTTGTTATAGAAAGGCAAACAAGACTCATTTTTGGTTCAGTATCAGCTCTCTGCTGACTTTTATCCTCAGGAAACAGGTTAATGTTAGAATCTGCCTTATTGAAACTGATATTCATGAGTTAGAGGCATCATAAGCTGAAAGCAGGAACCCTGAGGACGTTATCATCTCCTCACATTCTTCCCACAGGCTTTGTTGTTGTTGTTTTAAGGATAAGAACATCCTAGGTGATCAGCATCTCCTGGAGAAGAACAAGAAGAGAGTCTGATTGAATTCTCAAGTTTACCTTAATTTTCTGGAACACCTTCTGACAAGAGTCAATGGTGACAGGAGTTAGCAAGGTCCTCTTTCCTGTTAACACTACTACCAACTCTGCACTAAACAAGAAAGACAGTCAAGTACTGGTAAATTATAGTAGGATGTCATGGGAGAAAGAAATAACCATTCCTCTTTTACCTAGTGCCCACTCTGAGATCTGCTAGAGATCATTATCAATAATAATCTCAGGCCAACATTGGCACATTTAATACTCATCAGTCCAGTAAGATGCATAGCTACTCATAGCTTTTGCAAATTAGAATCATGGAGATTTAAATTATGCAAATCTGTAATTGTTTAATATAAAGTATCAAAACATTCTCACTTCACTTGCAAACTTCAAATATAGCAATAGCAAGCCACTCTCAATTTAAAGTATTACCAAGAATTCCCAAGAGGTCAAAAAGCTGGACTCCAGAAATTCAAATAACCCCATTAAAAATGGGGTACAGAACTAAACAAACAATTCTCAACTGAGGAATAGTAAATGTCTGAGAAACACCTGAAAAAATGTTCAACATCCTTAATCATCAGGGAAATACAAATCAAAACAACCTTGAGATTCCATCTCACACCAGTCAGAATGGTCAAGATCAAAAATTCAGGTGACAGCAGATGCTGGCAAGGATGTGGAGAAAGAGGAACACTCCTCCATTGCTGGTGGGATTGCAAGCTTGTACAACAACTTTGAAAATCAGTCTGGTGGTTCCTCAGAAAATTGGACATAGTACTACCAGAAGATCCATCAATACCTCTCCTGGGCATATACACAGAAGGTGTTCCACCTGGTAATAAGGACACATGCTCCATTATGTTCATATCAGCCTTATTTATAATATCCAGAAGCTGGAAAGTACCCAGATGTCCCTCAGTAGAGGAATGGATACAGAAAATGTGGTACATTTACACAATGGAGTACTACTCAGCTATTGAAAACAATGAATTTATGAAATTCTTGAGCTCATGGATGTATCTGGAGGATATCATCCTTAGTGAGGTAACCCAATCACAAAAGAAGTCACTAGATATGCACTCACTGATAAGTGGATATTAGTCCAGAAACTTAGAATACCCAAGATACAATTTGCAAAACACAAGAAAACCAAGAAGAAGGAAGACCAATGTGTGGATACTTCATTCCTCCTTAGAATAGGGTACAAAATACCCATGAAAGGAGTTACAGAGACAAAGTTTGGAGCTAAGACAAAAGGATGGACTATCCACAGACTACCCCACCCAGGGATCCATCCCATCATCAGCCAACAAAACCCAGACATTATTGCACATGCCAGCAAGATTTTGCTTAAGGGACCCTGATATAACTGTCTCTTGTAAGGCTATGCCAGTGCCTGGCAAACATAGAAGTGGATGCTCACAGTCAGCTATTGGATGGAACACAGAGCCCCCAATGGAGGAGGTAGAGAAAGTACTCAAGGAGCTGAAGGGGTCTGCAACCCTATAGGTGGAACAACAATATGAACTAACCAGTACCCCCAGAGCTCTTGTCTCTAGCTGCATATGTAGTAGAAGATGGCCTAGTTGACCATCATTGGGAAGAGAGGCCCCTTGGTCTTGCAAACTATATATGTCCCAGTACAGGGGAATGCCAGGGCCAAGAAGTGGGAGTCAGTGGGTAGGGGAGCAGGGCAGAGGCATTTGAAATGTAAAAAAGATAATATCTAATAATAAAAAAGAATTCCCTAATTCAAAATTAAGCTTAAAATGCTAGGTTTGATGGAACGTGTCATAGTCTGAGGCCTAAGGATAATGCTATTGAGAACAGGCTGGCCTACATAACAATACTCTTTCTCAGAAAGGAACCCAATGAAAAATCACACACAAAAAATGTAAGCCTAGAGAAAGCTTTCAATCTGAATTACACTTTGCTCACATATGGTGGATACTTTTGCTGAAAATTAATAATTGTTAGGATTAAAGTTAAAGCTTGCTGAAAAGTAGCTAAGTGCTTCCTGGATTTGAAGTCATCTATTTATAACAGGAAAGAAAATCCTGCCAACTAGAACTATTATTATCTCCAGTTTGCAGAGAAGGAAGAGAAGATGTGCAATTATTGAGAAAGAAGATAGAACCCAGACTTGCTCCGAAGGATTAATCCTGAATTTCATCTTCAATCAAATCAGGTTTTAGAGCTATCTTCTATGATGTATGCTTTCCTTGTGGATTTTTATTCTTACCTTTGAAATCAAATTGGGAGGCAGTTAAGTAACTCGTCCACAAGCTCAACACTAATGGGATCGGCATTCACAGGACAGGGAAGGTAAATTAACATACACAGGCAGATCTCACCAGGCACATAGTTGACACAACATGTTACTTTTGTACCTCTTTTCTTCCCAGAACTATAAAGATGCATCTGAGAAAGCACACGAGTCCATGTGCTGGACACCCTTCTGACTCCTTCAGTTCCAGCCTTGACAGAAAACATCCGGGCACTTTCTCAAAGGCTCCCACTCTGCTGCTGTGTCCTCTCAAATGACACATGTTAGGCAACTGCTAGAACACATGGCCTGCTCCAGCAAGCCATGTCCCCTAGCAGCTGGGAGATGGTTGTTGACACACCCTGCATCCTTCCCTATGTTGTCTACCACAGACTAATTTACCAGATCATGTCTTAGTTTACAGAAAGTACAGGAGAGATACAATGTTGCCCCAGAATCAGCAAAACCTACACAGTAACTTTTGAAAGGAAGGGAACATGTCTTTCCACTGTTCTCTGAGCAGAATGCCCCAGCAAAGAGACATCTCACTACTGTTATCTCCCTCTTCCACACTCTGCAAAGTACCCAAATACAGTGATGTGCTCTGAAGGATGACCATAGGCATACTATTTATTTTACCTTTTATGTTGTCTACAGACAGAGTGTTAAGTAACCCAGTCCAGTGGGGTGCACACTCTCATACATGCACATCCATGATTCCAAATGTTCCAGATTGACTAGATAGAACAGAAATTTTCTCAAGCAAGTTGACCCCAGCCTACCAACTGTAAACCCTCTTTGGCACAAAGAAAAGCACCTTGCTTTAGAAGCACAAAGCTCCTAGAAATGGAACAGGTACCTGGTATACATCATGGTGCGGTCACTACCCCTGTGTGAGGGTGGGAAGCTGGCCTGCATCCAGGAATATCAAAGTACCTTTCTGAACAAAGTAAAATTAATATATAGAGATTAGTTCCTATCATGTTTCAAGTTAGTTCTATTATGCTTAATTCATTGATATATATTATTATAAATATGCAATTAAATATACTGAGTATATTTTTATTGTATTAATTTAGTTATATTAATTTAAAATATATTATTTAAATATAAATATAATTTATTATTAGTTTAAACATAATTAGATTTCATGTATTTATTACGTATTTGTTTATATAACAGAACATACACTTCTGTGTAAATGTGTACATTTTAAAATATATATGCATTAATTCAAATAAACTACACAGTTGTTTCTTCTTTCTTGTCATATGAATAAGCACCAGTGTTCAGCATTAAGGTTTCCCTGTGTTTATAAGTGCTTAATCTACAGCACACTGAAACTGACATAAGAGCTCTGAGTTCTGTGGTCGGACACAGGAGTGGAACATAGGTGCGTCTGGTCCGATCCACTGTGCTACACCAACACTTGGCACATGTCGGCAGCTCACAACTGCCATAACATCCTTTGCTCTCCTCTCACTGGAGACAGGGTCCTTACCAGGGAAGTTCCTTGTCTCTCTGCTGCTGGCTTCCAAGCGAAGGTACTGACTCTTCCTTTGTTTCTCTTCTTCCTTTCTGAATAAATACAGGCAAGACAGTGGAGTGCACAGAGGATAACTACAGCCCTTTGAGAAGATGCACACCCCGACTAGGGTCAGAAGCAGCTTGATCAGAGAAGCCCACAAATCCACCGGCTGTGGATAGGTCTGCTGAGAGAGCAGGTGCGGGGGGGGGGGGTGAGCACACTCCTTCCTGTCCTTCACAGACACTGAGGGACTTTAGGAAATGTCAAGGAAATAAGCTACTCCTTAAAGGTCAGGGTTGAGTCTAGCTTCCAGAGTGTAAAAATAGAGGGGTCATGTAAAGATGGGGCCTCTGCAGATGCCACAAAATCCCAATACAGGCAGGTTACAGCTGCACCCATAGGTCTAGATAGGAGCCTAACTGTGATAACTTCTGGGGCACATAAGGATGGCCTCCGAGATAAAAGATGACTGCAGACTTACCATATCATAGATACAAATACTCGTGTATTCTCAACCACACTTTGAATAATTTTGTATTACTTTGTTGTATTTCTATAGACTAATTCAATGAGTGGGGAGATGTTCATATTTTTGCTGTTAACTTAAGAAGCTTGAATTCAGCATTCTGAAAAAGGCCCAGGTAGGGCCCAGTGGTGTGTACCGGAACCCCAGAGCATCATACGCTGATAGCCGCTGTCCTCCCTCTCTTCTTCATTACACTGATGGTGGCTGGTCCAGTCAGAAAATTGAAAATTTAATCAAAACATGTCCAGATCAACTATAAGGAAGTTTGGAGAAAATCCAGACATTTGGGATTTTGTTTTAGTGATTTTGTTTTTTTTTTTTTAACTGTTCCAATTTATTCTAATGTGTGACCATAGCTGAGAGCGACTCTTTTATGATTTTTATGATTCATATGATTGAATGTCATAGGCAAAAGCCGTTATTAAAGAACAGACAACATGTTAAAGCTGCAGGGCACTCCATTGCACTCACAGACTCCATCTCCAGGTGTGAACTTGGGTTTACATCTGCAAATTCTTTTTTTTTTTTTTCAATTTTTATTAGGTATTTACTTCATTTACATTTCAAATGCTATCCCCAAAGTCCCCTATACCCTCCCCACCCCCACCATGCTAACCTACCCACCCACTCTCCCTTCTTGGCCCTGGTGCTCCCTTGTGCTGGGGCATATAAAGTTTGCAAGACCAAGGGGCCTATCTTCCCAATGATGGTCAACTAGGCCATCTTCTGCTACATATGCAGCTAGAGACAAGAGCTCTGGGGGTACTGGTTACTTCATATTGTTGTTCCACCTATAGGGTTGCAGACCCCTTCAGCTCCTTGGATACTTTCTCTAGCTCCTCCATTGGGGGCTCTGTGTTCCATCCAATAGCTGGCTGTGAGCATCCACTTCTGTGTTTGCCAGGCACTGGCATAGCCTCACAAGAGACGGCTATATCAGGCAGAAGTGCAAATTCTAAAAAGACAACAAATTGAAAAGTTGGGTTTGCCAGGGGAGGCCTAATTTACCAAGAACACAAGCTGGGCTGTGGAACAATGCAGACATGAGCACCCCACAGTGAGGTGTTCTGTCGTAGACCCTGCTGGTTGGGTTCAGTTTGTCGTGGGAACTGAGCACTGCCTTCTTAACTCTGCAGAAAGACTGGTCCCCTCTGTGCAGGAGAACACGTTTGTGTGACAGGGATGTCTGTCTGCCACACCTCCCTCAAAGAACAACGCCCAGTCACTGAACAGAGGGAGAAGCGAGAAAAGAGGGGACCATATTTTCCCAAAATTCCTTCCTGGTATCCTTTAACCCATGGAACACTGCAGTTCTCTTTCATTTAGGAGCATGACCATGTGTTGCAGGGCATCTCCTCGGGAAAGTGAGATAGCCTGGGATTCAAACAGCAGGTCAGCTATGGAATGTCATGAGATGTCATTGGGAGTGAGGTGCTGAGACCAGGCAACCAAAACCAAGTACCTGCAAAGGAGTTAGCAACGGATTCCTTAAGAGCAAGCCATCCCAGGCTGTGACAGCTAGGCTTAGGGTCCTTTACAATCCCAGTCCAAATGGGTATGATGTGTTCTAATCTGTAAGTCCCTGATGCTGACAACTGTTGCTTAATACAGGTAACTGATAGTGGTCGAAGAAAAGTGCTGAGAAAGGAAGTATAGGAACCCAGGACGCCTAACACAGGCTCCCACACACCCAAGGTTCCAGAGAGCACAGAGAATAGCTTTTTGGGAAGAAAGGAAGCATGCATGATAATCTGTAACACTGCACCAAGCAAACAAAAACAGACATGTCACATAAACTGCCAGCCAGGCATGAACTCCCACCCACCCATATCACTGTGGTTCAAGTGTCACCTGGTGAGAATTAGACATGGTGAGTTGCATCCCTCACAGGAGGCTGCTCAGCTAACTACTTCTCTTTTTCTTCTCATGGCTCTTTGTAAGATGAACAAGAATGACATCCTTTATGGTTGTGACCAAGCCTGTGTCAAGCCTATACCGTTCTAGTCGAGCCTTTCCTTTGCCTGACCCACTCTAGTTAGTGCCTGCTTGTCAGCTTATTCACATTTTCTCCATTGACATCCTGGCCACACCCCCACTGTGAGCCTCAAGTATGTCTTCTGTGCCCCATTACAGTCTCACCTTCACAGGAATCCAAGTACACAGATGCACTCAGATTGTATGCTGGGCTCTTTAATGCAGGCATAAATTTCATTCATGTGTCCACAGTTAAGATGAAGAGAGTGGGCCTAGAGAGATGGCTCAGTAGTTAAGAGCACTTGCTAGTCTCCCAAAGGACCATGGTTCAATTCCCAGCATCAACACGGTGGCTCCAAAAACACCTGCTACTGCAGTTCCAGGGGTCTGATGCCATCTTCTGGTCACTGTGTGCACGGCACACTTGTAGCTCAGAAATGCACACAGGCAAAAACACCCACACACATTCAACAAACTTTTTTCTTTTAATTAAGAAGCAGAAACCAAGCCATCCATGCCTGTTAGTGTTCATCTTCCTATCTGCACTATAGACAGTCCACGGATCCCTGCTCAGGGAATGGTCCTTCCCACATCAATTAAGGTAATCAACTTCATCTCCAGAGGCATGCCCAAGGCCCTTCCCCCAGGTGAGTCAGTTAGCTAACCATCACAGACATCCTGAGTACGGATCAATAGGAAGGTGCATGTGAGAGATGGGGGAGAAAAAAATGTCCTTTGAAGAACTCATCCTGCTTTGATACTGGTGATCAGCGGACTCTTTGGAGCACAGGAGAGACAAAGTGGATGATGTTCACCCTATGCTAGGCTATGCTGAGCTTCAGGCATGACGGAGTGTTGGGGAAGGGGTTGTAGTACCAAGCTACTCCGAATTAAGTGACTTAAACAATAGAATTAATAGCAATTCGTCAAGATACCATATGATTCATAAACTGTTATTCTCACTTATCTACCATACCTTCTGAACCCTCCCCCCCAAAAAAAACAACAAACAACAACAAAAGCTGTCTTCCCACTGCTTGAAGACAGAATCAGAAACAGCACATTTCTAGGAAACATGGGCTCTTTAAGCAGAGACTATCTCAGAGCTAAAGAGCTGGACATAATGATGACTAAGTCAGGCTGGTGGCATTTAACTTCTTCAAGGTACATTAACTGTTAAAAGTATTTTTACTGTTTCAGCCTTCTCCCTCAAATTCTCATCCATGAGCATCACTGGCTACTTTAGATTCTCCATGTGGAATTTTTCAACATCTCACAAAATATTTTCTGATGGTTTATTTTGTGAACTATGGGTGTTTGGGGTTGTTCATTTGCTTGCTGTCTGTCTGTCTGTCTGTCTGTCTGTCTGTCTGTCTGGCTGGCTGGCTGGCTGGCTGAATGACTGGCTGGCTTGCTTTGCTTGCTTTGTGGAGGGGTTTGTTTTGTTTGGAGACAAGATCTCATGTGTCCAAACTGCTTTCAAGCTCATTATATAGCAAAAAATGATCTTGAATTTTTGATCCTCCTGCCTCTGCCACCTAGGTACTGGATTACAGGCCTGATACCATTCTCAGTTTATTGGTGCCAGAGATCAGATCTGGAGCCTCATGAACGCTAGGCAAGCATTCTACTGTCAGAGTAGAGGCTCAGCCCCACAAGTTCCATTTCTATATTCTTTGCAAAGCATTCCTAGCTAGGTCTTCAGAGCTTCAAGAAATGAGAAACTTGTTCTGGCTCCTTGTGCCAGCAGCTCTGAACATTGGAACGAAGAGAGGAGAAAGTTTTAGTTCCTGCTTTAATAAAGGGACAGGAAGAAATGAGGGTGCATTATGGTTGGGATATAATTGTCTTATGTTTTGGAAGCTTGACCCCAGTGCAGTGATCCTAAGAGGTGGTAGAAACTTTAAGGAGTGTATCCTGGAAAGTTATAAGACACTGCTGCAGAAGGATTGTAGTAATTCTCAGGGGCCCACTAGCTAGATCTGTTACAAGGATTATTATCTCAGGCTGACCCAGATCCTGTGAATGACACCATGGGCTCCTGTTACTGTGTAATCTGTCCCTCACAATTGTCCCCACCAGGTCCTTGAATTTCCAGATCTGGGAACAGCATACCCCCTTTTTTAAATGAGGTAACTGAAAACAGAATACTGAGGGGTGATGTACTGCTGAAGAAAGGCAAAGGAAGAGTACAAAGTAGAGGTTCATCCGCTTCTACCACACTGGGATGAGCTACACTGTAGAAGAACAACCTGAAAATTTATGGTGTGCTTGCTAGGTGATCATGAGACAGACACTTTACTATCTCTTTATACAAGTTGCATTAGAAAAATCTGCATTGCTTAGGTCCAAAAATTGTGGTCAGATGAAACAAAATGTTACATATGAAAGCATAAAGAATGCTACAAAAGGCTTTAAGAAAGGGAAAATCTGTAAAGCTTTAAGTGGTGATAAAATACCACTTAAATTTGGTATTTTAAATTTAAAATTAAACCCAAAATTTAATTTGTTTAAATCAAAATGATGAGGACGAGAAAGCAGATACTTTCCTTAATGTTGTTAAGGTGATTCATACTCTTAGCCAAGAGCTAACAGTTCTGTGTATTGCAGATGCTTCCAGCTCTTCCTTCAAAATAAATCTCCCATCTGTCCATGGCACCAGCTTCCAGTGCTGCAGAAGCCAGCATCACAGAGAGGTGGAGAAGCCTCTGCACTGGACTCCAAATCCCCACCCCATGGAGCAATAGAAGAAATCATTCGCTCTGCTCTTCAGAGGGCGCCCACTCTTTCATATTCCTGAATGGTTTATTGTCGTTTCTATGCACATCTTCCAGGGATTTTATCTGACTGGAATAATGAGAGAATGAAAACAAAAACACAGACAAATGGACACACAGAAAAGATGGGATCTGGTACACTGTGCTTTCTGATAAAGAAACCTCAGCATGCTGGAAGCTCTGTGTGCTTATTATATGAGTTGAACAGAGAGATGTAGGGCTACTACATACAAATGAACAAGCAGGAAGGGTTATCACATAGAGAAAGACAAAGAGGAGGGGTTATCACACAGATAAGGAGGCAGGATCATCACATACAGAGAGACAGGAGATAGAATCATCAAATACAAAGAGGCAAGGAGACTGTGTCATCATATACAGAGAGACAAGGAGGCGGGGTTATCACATACAGTGGGACAAGGAGGCAGGGTTATTACATACAGATAGACAAAGAGAAGGGATTATTACAAACAGATAAGAAGATAGTGTTATTACATACAAATAGACAAGGAGGCAGGGTTATTGCATACAGATAGACAAGGAGGCAGAGTTTATGGCGTACAGATGGATAGATAGGACAGGTTAAGCTAACCTCTCTAAGAACATTCTCTACAGGGTAAGTCTTCAGTCCATAAATATTTAGGGAGAGTAAGCCTTGGTGGACATATTTCTGTATACACTATTTACATCATCAGGACATGAACGGGGAAGGCTTTGACATTCCTTTGAGACTCACCTCAGAGGAGAGGGGGGCAGCTGCCATTTTCCCATGAGGCATATGCATGTCAACAGCAGACATTTACTCAGGATCAAACATGCTCAGGGCTTCCTCTATCTCCACAGCTTATGATCACACTTAAATTCCAAGTGGTTGTCAGGCCCCCATCTGTGCCCTGGGCCCTGTATTCACCCCTTCTTGCACATTCCATATCTGAAAAAAAGGATTTCCACCTCCTATATATATACCGGCACAACCAAGAACAGGAATACAATGTCTATCTGTTCAGAGGCCACTCCATTGGGGTCCTGTATAGTCTCACCACCTCCATGACAGCACATGGGCTGTGGGGCGTCCCAGTCATTCTGTGGACAAAGGATATTTGAAAATCAGGAAACAAAAGGCAAGTTATACTTTTGAAGGAATTTTACTTTTGGGGATTAGAGTTTATGCCTGCCTAGTTGGTTCAACATAAAACACCAGAAGTGAGGGTTTAGTTCTCACTGGCTAGCCTTGGGTCAAGTCTTACTATGCAGGCACACATGGAAGGGTGGCAGTTGCATAATGCTAAATAACATAGCAACAATTTCAATTTTTCTGACATTAATGCAGGAACCAGAATTTCACAACAGATTACAAAGAATGAAATTCACTCAACTCCTACAGTCCTAGAATCACCACAGTCTGGGACACCATGGCTACCTGTTAGGGTAACTGACAGTTTCAGGTCTTTCTTTCAAAATCTTAACTATGGAACCTGGACAATGTTGGTGAGCAGGAGATGCCTACCCACTCCTTCGAGTTGTTTTTGGCAGATGACAGGCATGAAAAAATTTTAATCATCCAAGATTGAATTAGGACTTTCCAGAAATCATTGATAATTGGAGTATATGGGAGATATTCTTCCACAGAGGATGCCTTGTCTGGCCTCAGTGGGAGAAGAAGCACCTAGACTCACAGAATCTTAATGTGCCAAGATGGAGAGATAACCAGGGGTGGTCCCATCCACTCTGAGAAGGGGTTGAAGGAAGGATTATGGGAAGAGGTGAACAGAAGGAAGCAATGAGAAGGATGTAGTGTGAATAAGTAAAATCAAACAATCAAAAAATAAATTAAAAAATAAGAATAAATGGAAAACTTTGCAAAAATCACTGATAATTCAAGTCATGTGTTCCCACTACTCAGAACAGTGTTGGGTAATGTTGCTAGCAGATTTTAGGAAGTCTAAGTAAACCCTTGCTAGGAAATATTTAGAAAGTCTAAGATCAAGCCAGAGATGTATTAAATGTTCCAATAGATACCTATACACCATATTCAAAAAGTCACTTTTAAACATTCTGTAAGGAAAGGAGAAAGGGCATCTTAGGCAATCAATCGACATGTTAAAGACAAAAGAAAGTTGAGGCAAAAGAGTGATGGAAAATAAAAAGGTAGGTGGCTGGTGCCCAGAAAATAAACACCCAATCCATGTCTTTCTTAGAAGAAAACAGGAATACATGGAGTAAATTATGTAAGATGAGGAAACAAAAAGCAAATCACAGCATAGAGGTTGCACACATCACCAAAAGGTCTGACTGAATAGCTAATTGTGTGAGAAATCACTGAGCATTCCAAGGAGCACTCTACATACTGATTACTGCTCCCACTCCTTGTCACACCCTCTCACAATCCTTCCCCTTCCCCTCCTCTGAGAAGGTGGAAGCTCCCCTGGGCATCCCTCCACACTGGCATTTCAAGTCTCTGCAGGGTTTGGCATATTCTTTCCCACTAAGGCCAGGCAAGACAGCCCAGCTAGGAGAACATATCACACAAAGAGGCAGCAGCTTTTGGGACAGTACCTGCTCCAGTTGTTCAGGACCCACATGACAACCAAGCTGCAGACCTGCTACACTTATGTTGGGGGATTGTCAGGTTGAGCTTTTTTATGCTCTTTGGTGAGAGCCCCAACCAAGGTTCAGGTTAGTTGACTGTGTTGCTCTTCCTGTGGAGTTCCTATCCCCTTCAAGGCCTGTATTCTGCCCCTCCCAACTCTTCCATAAGAGTCCCCAAGCTCCATCATTGTTTGGCTGTTAGCCTCTGAATCGGTCTGAATAGCTATTGGGTGGAGCCTCTCTGAGCACAGACTTGCTTGACTTCTATCTGCAAGCATAACAGAGTATCATTAATAGTTCCAAGGATTGGTGCTTACCCATAGGGTGGGTATTTAGTTGGGCTCGTTATTGGTTGGTGATTCCCTCAGTCCATTTCCTATTCCTACATCTCTTGTAGACAAGATAGATTTGGGGTCAAAAATTTTGTGGGTGGGTGGATACAGGGGGTAGCCTCTTCCATATCCCAATGCTGTCACAACTGAGGTCACCCCCATTGATTCTTGGGTGTCTTCACTATCCCAGGTGTCTGGCATATCCTAGAGATTCCCCCTCCTCCCTAATCCATTCATTCTCATAGCCATCTGACCATCACTTCTGTCCTTCCCAACACCAGAGTCTGAAACTCACCATTTTCCTTCTAATACCTTCTTCTACCCAGTCCCCTCCCTCCATCTTTGTGCCAAGACTATTTTATTCCTCCTTCTAATTGAAACTAAAGCATTCTTCCTTGGACTTTGCTTTTTGTTTAGCTTTTTCAATCCATAGTGTAGCCAGATATCCTGTGTTTGTTGCTAATATCCACTTACAAGTGAATACATACCATGAATGGCCTTTTGGGTCTAGGTTACCTCACACAAGATGATATGCTCAAGTTCCATCCATTTGACTGAAAATTTTATGATATTTGTTTTTAACAGCTGAAGAGTATTCCATTATGTAGATGTGCCACATTTTCTTTATCCATTCTTCAACTGAGGGACATCTAGATTGTTTCCAGATTCTGGCCATTATGAATGAAGCTGCCATGAACATAATTAAGCAAGTGTCCCTGTGGTATACTGGGGCATATTTTGGGTACATGTCCAGGTCAGGTATAGCTGGGTCTTGAGGTAGAACTATTCTCAATTTTCTGAGAACACTGAGAATTTGTAAATTTGATTTCCAAAGTGGTTGTACAAGTTTTCCACCAGCAATGGAGGAGTGTTCCCCTTGCTCTACTTCCTTGTCAGCATGTGCTACTACTTGAGATTTCTATCTTAGCCATTCTGACCAATGTAAGATGTAATTTCAGAGTGGTTTTGATTTGCATTTTCCTGATGACTAAGGATTTTCAACATTTCTTTCAGTGCTTCTTGGCCTTTCAGGATTTCTCTGTTTAACTCTGCACCCCATTTTTAATGGGGATATTTGAGGTATCTATCTTCCTGAGTTCTCTATAATTTTTGCATGTTAGCTCTCTGTCAGATGTGTGGTTAGTAAAGATCCTCTCCCAATCTGTAGGCTGTCATTTAGTCCTATTGACAGTGTCCTTTGCCTTACAGAAGCTTTTCAGTTTCATGAGAACCCATTTATCAATCGTTAATCTTAGAGCCTGAGACATTATTCTGTTCAGGAAGTTGTCTTCTGTACCAAGGAATTCAGGGCTATTCCCCACTCTCTGTCCTATCAGATACAGTGTATCCAGTTTTATGTTAAGGTTTTTGATCCACTTGGACTTGAGTTTTGCACAAGGTGATTGATATGGATTTGTTAGCATTCTTCTACATGCAAATATCCAGTTAGACTAGCATCATGTGTTGAAGATGCTTTCTTTTTTTTCCATTGTATCGTATTGCCTTCTGTGGGTGGGATGAAGAACTCTGTTAGGTGGGATGGAGTGGGGGCAACAATTGGGATGTAAATAAGTAAAATAATTAATTTAAAAAATTAATGAAAAGTCAAGTGTCCATAGGTATGTGGGATTATTTCAAGGTCTTCAACTTGATTGCATAGATCCACCTGTCTGTGTCTGTACCAATAACATGCCAGCTCTTTCACTATTGCTCTAGTATCGCTTGAATCCAGGGAAGGTATTACCTCCAGAAGTTCTTTTATTGTTCAAAATTGTTTGGGGTATCCTGGGTTGTTAGATTTTCCATATGCAATTGAGATTTGCTCTGTCTATCAAGTTCTGAAAGGAATTGTGTTGGAATTTTGTTGGGAATTGCACTGAATCTGCAAATTGCTATTGGTAAGTTGGCCATTTTTTAATTTTTATTTTATTTTATTTTTTATCTGAATTTGTTAACATTTAATAACATATTTTGAGTAAATAGACTTACATCCCATTCTTCTTTCCCTGTTGGCCATTTTCATTATTCTAATCTTACCTGGTCCATGAGCATGGGAGATCTTTCCATCTTCCGATATCTTCCTCAATTTCCTTCCTCAAGTAGTTTGAAGTTCTTGTCATATAGGTCTTTTATTTGCTTGGTTAGAGTTATACCTAAATATTTTATATTATTCATGGCTATTGTAAAGAGTGTTGTTTGCCTAATTTTTAAAATCATTTGTATAAAAGAATGTGGGACCATGAAAGGCAGCCTGTTTTCTGGTTGAGCTAGGTTTAAACCCTGGAGACACAGCAGATAACTGTGCAAGGGACAGAAGGAAGCTTTCCACACTCTCAGACACCAGGCTCCTGACATGAGACCCCAGCTCCATAATTGTGTGACCCTCAGTCACATAGGGCAATGCCCTAAATCCCTGGTATTCTGTCTGGATTCCACCCCCACAGTTACCTTGCAACAGTCAGATATGCTCCTTCCCCCATGGTTACCTGGCAACAACCAGGTAGGCCTGGCCCAGTATTTAAAGGGCTGTTTGCCCCTTACTCCTGCTTCCTGCTTGCTTCTCTCTTGACCTCTTGCTCCCCCTTTTATAACACCCCCCCTTTCTCCACGTGGCCATGGTCACCCTCTACTTCACTATTCTCTCCCTCTCTCTGCCTTTCTCTGCCTCTACTACCCTCTTAGCTCCCCTTACTGCCATGACAATAAATACCTTAAAACCATGGACTGCCTCTTCTCATCAGGACCAGCTGTGCTGGAGCAATGGCGGTGTTTCTCTAAAGAGTCACTTAATCTCCCGCTTAAGCCACAGCTCCTTCCACGCCACGTGAAGCCACCAGATACTCTCTCACCAGTGTGGGACCCAGCCAGAGCTCTTCCCCCAGCCCTTTCCCCTTCCACCCCTGGCCAGAGCCTGCCCATTGGGGGGTTGGGGGGACACTCTGTTCTCAGCTCTTCCACAACATGCAGCAGCATCTTTGGTGTCCAAGAGTGAGAACCTGCTGTCCCTGGCCTCCATGAAGCCCTGGGAACCCAGAGCTGGCTCTTCCCTGGCACCCAGCAGGGTTTGTGGTGCAAACTCCTGCAGTTCTGCCAGATCCCAGACTGTGCTTCCCCAGCCCCAGAGCTCACAGCAGCATGGGATACACAGTCAAACTTACAAAGTCCCATCTCTCCCAAAGTCCCGAGCCCTGGGCCGGTCTCAGGACCCCATTTTAACCCACAAAGGAAGGTTAGTTTTTGCTTGTTTGTTTTTAGTTAATTTGGTACCCAGTCACTTTGCTGAAGGCGTTTATCAGCTGCAGTCCTTCACTGGTTGAATTTTGTGGGTCACTTATGGATACTTTCATATCATATGCAAATACTGATACTTTGACTTCTTTTCCAATTTTTATCACTTTGGTTTCCTTTAGTTGCCTTATTGCTCTGGCTAGAACTTCAAGTACTATATTGAAGAGATAGTGTGCAGCCTTGTCTTATCCCCGATTTTAGTGGAATTGTTTTAAGTTTCTATTTAGTTTAATGTTGGCAATTGGTTTGCTGTCTATTGCTTTAATTATGTGTAGGCATACACCTTGTATCACGGATCTCTTTAAGACTTTCAACATGAAGGGGTGTTGGATTTTGTCAAAGGCTTTTTTTTTAAAAAAAAAAATTCATATAATGAATTTGTCATGTGTTTATTTAATTTCAATTTTTTAATATGGTGGACTACATTGATGACTTTTTGCATTATGAACCATATCTACATCCCTGGGATGAAGCCCAGTTGATCATGGTGGATGATGTTTTTGATGTGTCCCTGGATTCATTTTGCAAATGTTTGTTTTTATTTATTTTTTTAGTAGTTTTACATCAATGTCCATAAGAGAAATGGGACTGAAATTCTCTTTCTTTCTTGAATCCTTGTGTGGTTTAGGAGTCAGAGTGACAGTGGCTTCATAGAATGACATTGTTCATTGTTTCTGTTTTGTGGAAAAGTTTGAAGAGCATTGGTTTTACCTGTTCTCTGAGAGTCTGGCAGAATTCTGCACTAAAACCGGTTGGGCCTGGACTCTTTTTGACTTGAAACCT
The DNA here is from genome assembly GCF_900095145.1 of Mus pahari. Lineage (NCBI taxonomy): Eukaryota > Metazoa > Chordata > Mammalia > Rodentia > Muridae > Mus > Mus pahari. The sequence continues at coordinate 7,148,722 of NC_034597.1, read as the reverse complement.
TTTAATGACGGCTTCCATTTCTTTGAGTGTTATAGGGCTGTTTAAACAGTTTACCTGATCTTGATTTAACTTTGGTAGTTAGTATTTATCTAGAAAAAATTTGTCCATTTTGTTGAGATTTTCCAGTTTTGTGGAGTACAGGCTTTTGAAGAAAGACCTAATGATTCTTTCAGTTTCCTCAGTGTCTGCTGTTATGTTTCTTTTTTCATTTATAATTTTGTGTATTTTTGATGATCTCTCCCATGTCGGTTGCTTAGTGTGGCTAAGGGTTTGCATATCTTGTTGATTTTCTCAAAGCACCATTCTTGCTTTCCTTGATTCTTTGTGTTATATTTTTTGTTCGTTTGTTTCTAACTGATGGATTTCAGCCCTGATTTTGTTTATTTTCTGGATTCTGCTCCTCTTTAATGTGTTTTCTTCTTTTTTCTAGCACTTTTCAGTTATATTTTTAAATTGCTTGTATGAGAAGTTTATAATGTGTTTATGTAGGCAATTGTTTCTATGACTTTCTGCTGGGAGCCATGGCCTCAGTCATGGCCTTGTGGAAAATTTCTAGCTTACATAAACAATCTTGAGAGAACATTTGTGGTCATAACAGTAAGAATGTTTGTGGGTAGAGAGGATACTGTGCCTGTTGGTTCCAGGAGCTGAAGATTGCCACCTAACCTTCGGAAAGTCTTTCCCCCTCCCTTGAAGCCTCTTCTTTCTTATATTGCCATCCCAGAATAACGTTTTTCAGAGGTTGATCAGTCCAATTGACTTGCTCTCATTCTTTGTGTTTCTTGTCCCTCCCACTCTCTGTCCCCTGCTTTAGGTCCTTGCTGACTATCCCTGCAGGTCAGGGCAAACTGGCACCCAATGTGGGGCCTCTGGCTCTGGGGTCTGAGAGAGACCACTCTTCTCACTGGACCACCACTTCATCAGGAAGTGAGCAAAGGCCCACATTGGGTCACTGCTTCATCAGGAAGTGATAGAAGAGGCGCACAGAGATCCCTGCAGTGTCACCCACACTGTGAGACTGATCAGAGAAAGGTAGGAAGAGTGGCTAGACTATGGGACAAGCATTAAGTAAACATGAATTGTTTTTAAGGGGTCTCAAGGAATCCCTCAAGACATGAAGAACACGGGTTAAGAAAATGTGTTCACAGCCAAGAGCTGCTCCAAGTGAAAGGAGTAGGGTTTAAAATACAAGAGAATAAAATAAAAAGTGTAAAAAAATAAACCAACAAACAAAAAACCAAAAAACACAGGTGTATAAAAAATTCTTAGCTCAAGTACATTTATGTTGTCCTTAATTACCAGAAATAGGAATAGTAAATATATAAATGAAATAATTAGACAAGTTGAGGAAAATTTGGGGAAGGTAGGAAAGCAGGGCACTGGGGAGCAACTATCAGTAGCTACCACTATTACCACTATGTCTCCTCTCCCTTCTCTGGCAGAATTCCCAGAAGAAGGAGAAAAAGAGTTAGACTTTGAATATGAGAGAGAGAGAGAGAGAGAGAGAGAGAGAGAGAGAGAGAGAGAGAGAGAGAGAAATATTAGGTTTCAGAAATGGAGTTGTCTACTGTCCAGGATACTTTAGCAAAAGAGAAGGAAAATGGATATAAGCTATTTCCAAACATACCTAGGGACTGGAGGAAATGGGAGATGTCTCTGGCTCCTATGGAGAGATTCTTAGTTCTGGTTAGGATATCTGGGTTCTTTTGAAACATCAAATTCTCTTCCCTCTCTATTGTCTGTCCTTGGTGCACCAATCTGTTCATATGTCTGTCAATTTATATTTGATTTTGTTATAGTGGAGCATGTATCCATATTACCAGTTGGAACATCTTCTGGGTATATGCCCAGGAGAGGTATTGCTGATCTTCTGGTAGTACTATGTTCAATTTTCTTAGGAACTGCCAGACTGATTTGCAGAGTGTTTGTACCAGCTTGCAATCCCACCAGCAGTGGAGGAGTGTTCCTCATTCTCCACATCCTTACCAGCATCTGCTATCACCTGAATTTTTGATCTTAGCCATTCTGACTGGTGTGAGATGGAATCTTAAGGTTGTTTTGATTGACATTTCCCTGATGATTAAGGATGTTGAACATTTTTTCAGGTGTTTCTCAGCCCTTTGGTATTCCTCAGTTGAGAATGCTTTGTTTAACTCTGTACCCCATTTTTTCATGGGGTTATTTAAATTTCTGGAGTCCAGCTTCTTGAGTTCTTTTTATATGTTGGATTATAGTCCCCTATCTGATTTAGGATTGGTAAAAATCCTTTCCCAATCTGTTGGTGGCTTTTTTGTATTGTTGACAGTGTCTTTTGCCTTACAGAAGCTTTGCAACTTAATGAGGTCTCACTTGTCAATTCTTGATTTTACAGCATAAGCCATTCACTGCTGTTCTGTTTAGGATTTTTTCCCCTGTGCCCATATCTTTGAGGCTTTTCCCTACTTTCTCCTTTATAAATTTCAGTGCCTCTGGTTGAATGTGGAGGTCTTTGATCACACAAGCAGTTCTTAAAGGAACAAACAGCTTTTGCTTGTAACTTTGATAACAGAAAATCAGCCTAAAATTGGTAACTCGGGGTTGGAGTCATTGTAAACAACACTTGGCATGAATCAACCCAGGAAAACAGATCTTTAAAGATACTTCTAAATTAGGATAATATTTTCTGTAATTATTATTCTAGAAACTAGACTTACAAAGGATAGAATTTAAAACAATATCTCATTAATGACATATTAAAACCTGTACTGTTGAAGGCTGGTGAGATGGCTCAGCGGGTAAGAGCACCGACTGCTCTTCCGAAGGTCCTGAGTTCAAATCCCAGCAACCACACGGTGGTTCACAACCATCCGTAAAGCGATCTGACGCCCTCTCTTGGAGTGTCTATTCTGGAGTGTCTGAAGACACAGAGTACTTACATATAATTAATAAATTAAAAAAAAAAAAAGGTGTGGTGGCACATGCCTTTAATCCCAGCACTTGGGAGGCAGAGATAGGCAAATTTCTGAGTTCGAGGCCAGCCTGGTCTACAGCATGAGTTCCAAGACAGCCAGGGCTATACAGAGAAACCCTGTCTCGAAAAACAAAACAAAACAAAACAAAACAAAAGGGAAAAAAAATAAAACCTGTACTGTCATGTAGTCATATATAAGAGCCAAACTTTGCAATGTAAAAGTAATGCTCATGGTATTGATTTTTAAAAAGAATGGTTTAATTAAAACTGATTAGGATATCTGTGTTCTTTTTCCACAATTTTGTTTTTCAAAATTGTGGACATGCTCTAATATTGCAAAAGAAACTTAAATATATAGTTAAGCTGCCAATGTTTCATTAACTGCAGTTGACAATTCAATCACAATCAGTTGACAGAGCTCAACATTTTAACTCATCCATAATTGTAATTAAGAAAAAAAATCAAGCAAGTAGAGACATTCATAAAGGATATTATAAAATAGTAGTAGATTTGAAAGATTGTTTCTTTACTATTCCTTTTCATCCTCAGGATTGTGAAAGATATGCTTTCAGTGTTCTTTCTATTAATTTTAAAGAGCCAATGAAAAGGTATCAATGGATAGTACTTTTTCAAGGCATGGCTAACAGTGCTACAATATGTCAAAAATTTGTGGTACAAGCCATTCTGCCTATAAGACAAAATGGCCAATAATATGCATTATACTTTATATGGATGATATCTTATTAGCAGGGAAAGATCCTTAGGACTTTGCTTCTACGTTATAGAAATTTACAGCAGGCATTAGCCGATAAAGGATGATGAATACCTTCAGAAAAAGTGCAAACTCAAGATTCTTATAATTATTTAGGTTTTAGGCTTACAGATCAAGCTGGTTTTCCTCAGAAAATAATTATTCATAGGGACAATTTAAAAACTTTAAATGATTTTCAAAAGCTGTTAGCTGATATTACATGGCTTTGTCCTTATTTAAAGCTTACTGCAGGAGAATTAAAACCCTTATTTGATATTCTTAGGTGGAGTGCTGATCCTTCCTCTCCTCAAGTTTTAACTTCAGAAGGGTTGTTGGCCTTACAGCAAGTAGAAAGTGCTACTGAAAAACAATTTGTTTCTTATATAGATTATTCTTTGCCTTTACATTTGTTGATTTTTAATATGACACATATACCTACAGGACCTTTTGAGGTCAACTGCCTCAGTCTGTGGAACATGTAACACAGGTCCTACTGGAGGTGGTGTGAAACAAAACACCATTCTTGCTCAAAAAAATCCTTTTTATATTGGTCATATAAGAGTTCATTTTGATCTTCCAGGACATTTATCTGCAGGCAATGACTGCATTGACAGAGCTTTAATAAGAAAAGCTTTAGTTTCAGATTCTATTGTTTTGGCTATATGTGATCATAATAAACTTCATCTTTCTAGTCATACCTTAAGGCTCCGACATAAGATCACTCCCTGTCTTTCATTGTCTCCAGTTCCTCACTTAAGGGTTAATCCTCGAGACCTTATGCCCAATCATATTTGGCAAATGGATTTAACTCATTATTCAGAAATTGAAAAAAAAGTGAAATATATACACGTCTGTATTGACACTTGTTCAGGATTCATTTTTGCTTCTCTAAATATAGGAGAAGCTTCTAGAATGTAATTGATCATTGCTTACAGGCTTTTACTGCTATGAGATTGTGTAAAATCATCAACACATATAATGGCCCTGCTTATACTGGAAACTACGTTACACAACTTTGTAAGGAATTAAACATAAAACTGAAATTCCTTATAATCTGTGGAACAAGGAATTGTTGAATGTGTACATTGCACTCTGAAAAATTGGCTTTTGAAAATAAAAAAGGGGGAATCATATCCCCGTACACCACAAAAATTTTTAAAATTTCGATGCCAAGGAACTCTCTGAGTGTGGGGAAGAGAGCTTGTTTTTATTTTTCTGCAGGATGCTGAAGGAGCATGCTAGCTGCCAGAGTGGTTAATAAGACATGCTGATGCTTGGACAAAGAATGATGCTGATCGTGAGGTTGTAGAGTGTCCTGACAATGATGATAGAGATGTTATATTGGGCTTATATTCCTGATCCACTTTTTTTTTTTTTTACACACCCAACAGTCACATGAACTTAATTTTGAACTCCAGAAAAAAATAGTTTTCAGCCGCTGCTGATAATTGATGCAAGTCCTCCATGTTCACACTCCTGATGCTCCTCCTTGGACCTTCAATAAGCATTTTATTATTTGTAAGTTTGGAGCTTTCCATTTTTAACAAAATTACTGGTTTTATAAAACAGCAGATTGATTCCAGGTCATCAAGACCCTTGCAAACTCATTATCATAGACTTGACTTGGCTGATAGAGGCCTTGCTGAACCTGGGATTGATAACTCTCCTTTAGCAGCTGCATAGGATTGAGACCTGTGCATACTGGTTCTTGATAAAATGAATCCAGTATGGGCACCAGCGTGGGCTGTGAAGCTAAGCACCACAAGGGAAGGCCTCACACAGACCATCTCTGAATTCCCCATGAGACAAATCTTGTTTGCAAGGAGGTTGGTGTCTGTTTTTCAACCTGAGAATGACCAACATTATCTGAAGATATAGGAAGCCTAATACAGCTTCCTAACTGAGACAAGTTGCAGAGACAGCTGCCTACTTATAAGCCCTAGTAAGTCAGGAAGGAGGAGCGTCAGTCTTCAGCCTTCTGGCCCACGATATTCTGAAGAACCTTGAAAAACAGGAATTATTCTATTCTGTCTCTGCAGAACTTAGATGTCCTAAACTGTAATTGTGTCCACTCAAAGATGGTATAGGTCTGCAGGAGAGATAGGCAATTTCTGCCAGTGGCCACCAAGCCACAGTGTACCACCTTACCTGGAGGTATAGATTCTCAGCTGCTTCTTTGAATCCATGAATTCCCATTCTGTTAGGAGCAGATTTGTCTCAACATCAAGTGAATAAATAACATTAAATGTAACATTCTGTGATTTCTGACATTTTTGAAAGCCGACTATCTATGTAAAGTAATCTGGACTATTTTCCAGTTAACTGCCCTCAGCTATTGCTAATTAAAATATTTGAAAACACCCTAAACATAAGCTCAAAGCCATGAATTTGCTATTTGGCCCATAACTCACGGGCTTAATCATCTCTGATCAGTTTATAATAACAGTTACAGAAGGACTGGGTCTGAGCCTTGCACTTTTAAAATTTTTTTATCAATAGAACAAATTTATACCAATGAAATCTTGATTCTGCATCAAGATAAATTCTGTACCAAAATAAGAAATTATGACTTCAACTTAGTCACAATTATAAAGATTTCTACCAAATGAGATTGTGACTATACAATCAATTCTAGCTGTTTTCTCCCTGTTCCAATTATGACCATTTATAAATTCCCCTGAAAGGCAACCTTAGAATAATCACCTCCAGCCCCCAAAGTTCAAGAAAATAGGATAATGATTCTTCATAATTTCTTCAAACTGAATATGGGCATTGAGATATTTTTGAAGGGGGTGGAGGAAGGTAGGGAAAATCGAGGAGTTGGTTGGCCTTAAGAAGGCTAAACCAATGATTGTATTAATCTCTGATGTCTGTGTCCTGACTGGATCTAGCTGAAAGTTCCAGACATCAGGAGTTCAAGCAGGTCAGTTCAGCATGTCTGATGATGGATCTCACCAAAGCTGTATATTCTGTAATATACAAATCTCAAAACAAAACTTTAGTATCATCAAGAAAACCTTTTGTTTATTATCTGGAGTCTAGTTCTCTGAGGGGGGGATACTCCCTCTATCTCTCTGATCCATATAGCTCTGGAAGATGTCCAGAGCCTTTTCTAAAATCACAAAAATAAAACCTTTCTTCCAAATCAGTTTATCCTTCAGCCAGCAACCATAAAAACCTTTATTTTGACTTCTCTCCCATAGGAATAATATAACCACAAAACTCAAAATCAAACCTATTTTGAAAATTAAAACAATCCAAAACAAATGAAATAAACTAAGATACTGTACACTCCTATTCTTAGGCTTTTTCTGTCTGCCATTCAGGATAATAACCCAAAACTCCAGTGGAACCCACGTTAAAGAATATTAATTAGTTATCTTGCAAACCTTATTATACTATCTTATCTTATACCTGCTTATAAGTGGGCAGGTAATCAAATGAGGATTTAAACACAGAATTCCCATGGAGCCCACATTAGACCGAATTTGAGTATTCTTTAACATGTATCAGAGCAATATATCTTTATACCATCTTTAAAGCAATTAATTCAAACTTTTACTAATATCTGTCTATAGGAAGCAGGTAGTTTTTTTACTAGTTAAGCTCTCTGCTTAGAGTAGCCATCCTGTTATATTACCTATCTGTTCATCTCTCTACCTGGAGCCACAGACATCTATTTTATTAATACCTGTTATACTATCTATCTGTTGAGTTCTCTACCTGGAACCACAGACATTATCAATCAACATCTGTTCATAGCAGGTAATTATCACTGCCCTCTCTACCTGGAGTCAGTGACTAATTTTCCCTATCCTAGTTCTGAACCACAGGCAGAATTTCCCCTGTGATTTGGACAAAATCTGTATAAATATCTATCCTAAAAGTAAATGATATAAATTTTATAAATTCACAGTTAAATCAATATCTATCCCAAGACATAGGCAGCTTCCATTCTCCAGATCTCTGACTCGAAGCAGCCATCTTGTCTCTTTCCACAGTAGGAGACCTCAGAACCCTCTTTCTTTGTTTCAAGGTTTCCAAGCTTGAGTACACATGACTCGTTCCAGCACCACCTTTCTCCCACTTAGAAAATAAAACTCTAACTCTCAGGCTAATAATCTTCAATTTCTAGTGGAGTTTTGCCACACATTAGTTCACCACCTGTTGTGGGAAATATTAAGAAAGAAACCACTCTAATGCTGGCAGGGCAATGGCAGGCTGGCCGGCCAGGCACTGGCAGGCAATGGCCATCCTGTTCTCATCTCGTAGAGACTCTCTGACTCAGAGCTCAAAAATATCTCCACCCAGTTCCCACTGGCACGTCTCTACCACACCAGCCCCACGCTTCAAAACTCCCATGGACTTTTGTGGGGCACATCAGACAAACCTACATTTTGCCTCCATACCTTTCTCTCTGGAACCCAGCTGAACCCCTGCATGAAGGAAAACACCTCACAAACTTAGTTCAAAAACAATGGTAATTCAATTGCTGGGTGCATCAATTAGAATCCTAATCTTGTAAGCCATATTAAATCCAAATCCTCCAGTGGGTAATCCTGGCAGATTCACCATATAAACCAGGAGACGCCAATAACTACATCTTGTCCTCACTCTATTCCCATCAAAAAGCCAGATGGATCTTGTTTATTCCTCTGTCTTTTTAATGGGTAATTGAGTCCACTGATGTTGAGAAATAGTAATGACCAGTAACTGTTACTTCCTGTTATTTTGATGTTGGGGTTAGTGTGTGTGTTTGTGTGTGTGTGTGTGTGTGTGTGTGTGTGTGTGTGTGTGTGTGTGAGTGCTTCCCTGGTTTTTCTAGTATGGAGTTACTTATTTCCAGTGTTCTTGGATGTAGCTATCTTCCTTGGGTTGGATTTGTGGATAGATATTGTTTAAATTTCGATTTGTCTTGAAATATTTTATTTTCTCCATCTTTGGTAATTGAAAGTATTCCTGGGTATAGTAGTCAAGGTTGGCAATTATGTTTGTTTGGGGTTTTTTTGTTTTTGTTTTTGTTTTGTTTTTTTTGTTTGTTTGTTTTTTGTTTTTTGTTTCTTTGTTTTTATTTGTTTGTTTGTTTGTTTTTGAGATTGCAAGATATCTGTCCAAGTCCTTTTAGGTTTTAGAGTCTTAGAGTCTCTGTTGAGAAAGTCCAGAGCAATCTGATAGGTCTGCCCTCAGATGTTAAGTGGCCTCTTTCTCCCTTGCTGCTTTCAGTACTTTTTTGTTGTTATTGTCGTTCTGCTGATTTTGTGTTCTGATTATTATGTAGTTGGAGGATTTTCTTTTCTGGTCTAGTATAATTGTTGTTTTATAAACTTCTTGTATGCTTGTAGGCATCTCTTTCTTTAGGTTGGAAAAGTTTTCTTGTATGATTTTATTGAAAATATTTTCTGGTCCTTGTAGCTGGGACTCTTCACCTTCTTCTATTCCTATTATTCTTGTTTAGAACTATTCAGGGTATCCCAGTGAGGTGTTTACAAGAAGATAAAGAAAGGGAGATAATGTTCTCTGGAGGTGTGTGATGAGGTATGGGGGTAGGGAGTGTCTTAGAGGAGCCCAGGTCAAGGCATTCCTTACCCTTGAAGGACCAACCACACAATAGTACAGTATAGAATAGAGTTTATTCAGGGCATTTGGAGGGAGGTTAAGAGTAGTAGAGGGAGAAGAAGGCAGAAAGAGGGAGAAAGTAGAGAAACAGAGGCTGACCATGAACATGTGAAGAGAGAGGGAAGGGAAGGAGGAAGGGAAAAGTCCAAGAGGGCAAGAGAGAAGCAAGAGGAAAGAGAACAAAAGAAGGAGAAGGGGGAAAAGCAGCCCCCTTTATAGTGGGTCAAGCTGACCTGGCTGTTGTCAGGTAACTGTGGGGAGGAGCATACCTGCCTGTTGCCAAGTAACTGAGGGGTGGAGTTTAGACAGAATGATAACATCAATATTTCCTGGATGTTTTGTGTCAAGAAATTTTTAGATGTAATATTTTCTTTGACTGTTGTATCTATTTCTTCTATTGTATCTTCTACATTTTACAGACTCTCTTTCATCTCCTTTATTTGTTAGTGCCACTTCTGTCTTTTGTTCCTATTCTTTTCCTAGGTTTTCTACCTCTAGGTTTCCCTTAGTTTATATTTTCTTTATTGCTTCTATTTTCACCTTCAGGTCTTGAACTATTTTATTTATTTTCTTCGCCTGTTTAATTGTATTTTCCTTTTCTTTAAGGGATTTGTTTCATCTTTAAAGACCTCAATCTGTATGATAGTATTTTTCTGTATTTATTTAAGGGTTTTAAGGGGTTATTTCCTCTTGAAAGGCCTCTATCATCTTTTTGAGATTGGTTTTGAGGTCATGTTTTTTGTGCTTTGGTTGTTTTAGACTATCCAGGACTTTCTACAGTAGGGTAGCTGTACTCTGAAGATGTCATATTGCCCTGGCTTTTAGTGACTGTTCTCTTTTGAGCCATCTGCTTAGTGTTAGTCACTGAATGTTCCTGTTGCAATAGGCATTGGTAGGGGGCTTAAAATTGATGATCCTGGTATAACACCTCTGATGGGTATCCTTGGGATGTATGGTTCCAGTAAACAGGTTTGTATGATTCTCGATTCAAGATCTGCTAGATATTTAGGTATTCTCCAAATACCTTCTGGTATTGGGAGAATGGAGGTACACCAGGGGAAACAGACCGCTCAGAGCAGCTGGGGATGCCCCACGAGACTTAGCATGCAGGGAAGGTGGATAGAAAAAAGAATCTAACCTGTATGTTTCAGGATCAGAAGGACTGATGAAGGTGGGCAGAGAGGTATAGAGGTAGCATAAGAATCATGTGGAAAATTTTAAACTCATATCTTTGTCCTTATACTTCTGCTTCCTTGTGAATGTCCCTTATTTCCATAACATCAGTTTCCCATTGCCTAAGGACTTACTTTTGTTTCCTGTAATGGGTTTGCTGTTCATGAATTTATTCATGTTTTGTGCATAACCAGGTCTTTATTTTGTCATTACTTTAAAAAGATTTAGTTTTCCCCTTTTTAAAAGTAATTTGTGTGCATGTGAGTGTGTGTGTGTGTGTGTGTGTGTGTGTGTGTGTGTGTGTGTGTGTACATTTGTGCTATGGTGCCCATGTGGACATCAAAGGACAATATAAGGAGTCAGTTCTCTCTTTCCATCATGTGGGTTGTGGAAATGAAACTCAGAAGATCAAGATTGGTTGTAAGTACTTTTTACTCATTGATCCATCCCACTAGCAGTAAAAGATATTTTTTGTTGCCTATATACTCCAGGGTTGAGGTTGGTCTATAGACATTGTTATTGTTTTTTACCTGAAGGGCTTATATCTTCTATATGCATTGTACACATCAGGAAGTTCTCCCAACCCACTAGTATTTTATATGTGTGTCTCTTATGTCTAAGATTGTCTCATTAATAACCACTAACAAACCTGATTTTGCTTGACATTATTTTCTAGCTGTTTTTTTCCTGGTTGGGGTTCACTGAAATCATTGGAACTGACTTAAAAATATGCAGAAATTTGAAAAATCTTTATTAGTATATCTCCAGATGCAATTTTCTGTTTCCACTTCTCTATTGACTCCTTTAAGAGCTCATTAGAAACATTTAAGTTGGTTAATGTAGTAGAAAAAGTTACTGTTTGTGTCTGTCTGTGTGTTTCTGTGTGTGGTATATGTTTTCATATGGTATAGGTTCACATGTGTACATGTGGTTATATGTGTGCACAT
>NC_034597.1:7122285-7134785 GCF_900095145.1 Mus pahari | reverse complement strand
TGTAGACAGGCTACTCTCCAGTTGAGATGAGGTCTGAACCCCAGAAGGGTGATAATTCACCTACATGACAGAGTAGGTGTTCCCTCATGCTCCTGGAACTCTGGCTCCTGCCTAAGTTACTGCCCCCCACAGCCCTCACAAGAGAAGCATGGCTAGTAGTCACATAGGCAATGTCCCAAGCTTCTGACCTTCAGGCTAAACTCCTCCCCAGTTACCTAGCAACAATCAGATAAGACAGCATACTTTAAAAGGGGCTGTTTGGCCTCTCCTATCTCTCTTCTCTCATTTCTTTGTTCTCTTACCTCTTACTCCTTACTCTCTCACCCTCTTTCTCCTCTCTCCTTGTCTTCTCCTCTCCTCTCTCCCTCTTACTCTCTTTCTATCTAGCCCCCCCCTTTCTCTATCTCTCCCTCCCTTTTCTCTTTCTCCCTGCCATTCTACAATAAAGCTCTAAAACCATAAACAGTCTCTGCTCACCAAGGCCCACTGAGCTCACTCTCCCTGGTGTGGGAACCTCTCTTCCATCATCCCTCTCTCCCATAACCCCAGTTGCTTTAGGAAAGTAGCCCCAGGGGGCTCCCAGGTTGGGCTGCCCCTTGTTCACCCCCCAAAGAGTGGGTCAAAGGCTTGGATGCCCACCCGGGGCTGAGTGGAAAGCTTCTGGCAGCCCTCCCACTCTTGCCTGACCAGAGACTAGGTAAAACTCTGGCGGGGTGTGGGCCTTTCCTCCCTCTCTTCCCCTGGGCCCCTTTTTAGTTCCCAACAGCTAACCTCTTCTCTGATTTAAAGGAAAAGTATAGATTCATTATACGAAACAAACCAAGATTTTACTTCCCAATAGCTAACCTCTTCTCTGACTTAAAGGAAAAGTATAGATTCATTATATGAAACAAACCATGATTAAAAGCAAATCTGTTAGACCTTAGAGGTAATGGTAGTCTTGACAGTGTGGGCAGTGAGGTGGCTACTTTGGATCCTGGGGCCTCCAGTGCCACTCTGTAGAATAGTAATGTTGGATGTCTGGAAACAGATATGAAGCCATCTGATCGGTGGCAGCACCTGCCTTTAGGAATGAAGGACTATTGATCAGCTTTGTCTTACTTAGATTGTGCAGCTGCAACAAACTTGGGTCTTGGGCTGTACTGAGGCAGCACTAGCATAATGTACACTAGCCCTCAGTCAGCCATGAAGACACTGAATGACTAGCATCTGTCTTCATGAAATTTAGCCTGATAGCCAACTCTTAAGCACAACATACAAGAAGAGAGTGGACAGGGAAAAGGCTTTCTTTGACGAGACAGCTGATCATGACCTTATCCCTACATCCTAGTTGTAGTGTGTAGCTTTTTGCTAACCCACCTAAGTTCTGGGTAGGGGCTATGCTACTAGCCTCCACCCAGCTTTCCTTGAATCCACAGAAAAAAGAAACACACACACACACACACACACACACACACACAGTTGTTCCTTTTCAACTTGCCTTTGAACACTACTATCTCCTACCTAGAAGAGCATATATTTAATAATATTTTTATCTCAACTCCTCCCATTTGAACTAAACTTCAGTTGTCAAGTACATTCCCAATCGCCTGCCTGTAAGAGCAGCCTGTGTGGCCACTCTGTTTGGAGATCTCACATTGCTGGTCAACTTTCTCCATCAGATGTGCGTTTCTGTGTGGGCAGAAACGCTTTGGACTGGGTTCGTACTGAAGAACTTAAACATCCTGAAAGAGGATAGGCTGCAAAAGGAAAAATGAATGCCCTGTCGATTTGCTGATCAGAGCATGATTTTTATTAATCGGATTTTCTTAAGTATAAGGAAAGGTTTTCAGCCTGCCCTTGAGTCCCTTTGAAAAACTGTCTCTGCTACACAGTCCGATCATGAGCGGAGATGAGTATCCGGTAGGTGGGTCCGAGCGATCATGGGCGGTGACGACGTTAGCGGTTGGTCCAAGCGATAGTGGACGGTGACGATGCTGCATTCTGGGAGATCTGGGGAGATCTTCTCAGTAGCAATTCTGTGCGCCTGTAGGGGGCGCAATATAATGTTTAGAGGGAGAGTGGTTAGTGGAGGTGGGAGACCCCAACAATCAGAAGCCTGGAAAACTCTATCTCTCCTTCCTTGCATCTCCCTCATTGCCTCCAGGGACCCAGATATCCTGCCTATATCTTCTTCCAAGCAATTGTCCCATGGATTTCTTTACTGACAGATCAATAACCAATTGAGGAACAGGACCTCAACATCAGAATCCCCTTACACCCAGTAATGAAAGGGTTTGGAGTCTTCTAACAATATGCATGAAGGAATGATAAAGGGTTAGGGGAGTCTGTGGTAGTTGATTCTAGGGGGCTCTCAACACCAGAAGTGGGATGAGGACTAGTGTCAACATGAAACACCCTGAAGAATAGAGGCATTTAGTATTACTGAGCAGGTCACAAGGATCCCGATTTTTTCCTGTTACCTCCTGTTCCCATTAGCCCAGTCAATATTTCCCTCATGGTGGAGTCTCACAGAAAGCATTCCCCCCCCCCCAATCTGTATCCCCAAAGCCACCATCCAGTGACCTAGAGCAAACAGAAGCAAACAGATAACAGGGTAGCAACCATAGGCCACCAGGATGGAAGAGTAAGTTTGCCCACCTGGAGCTTTAGAAGCACACATGGCCATTAACCCCATCTTTGCCATGTGTCCCAGTTTCTTCTATCTATCTAGAATGGGTCCATTTCCATCTTTTCCTCCCAGTCCTCTTTGGCAATGTTGACCCACAGTGCCATGATGAGCCATTTTCTCTCCTTGCATGCTAAATCCTCCAGCATTCTTACTCAAGAAAGGTCAGAGCACACTAACTGGCTCTAAACATTTAGAAAGACTTTCCTAGCCCATATTCTGTTTCTCGTGGCCCTTCTAGTCAACCAACTCACATGACAAGAAATCAACCAACTGCGGGGAAAGGAATACATGGCCATTTGTGAAGGACGTGAAACCCAGAGAGGAAAAGCAAGTGCCTTTGTCATTATACTCTGTAATACCTCACTTAAAGTTGTTGTCTAGGATGTATATTCCATCTACAAATTGCTTAGGAGTTTAAATTTTAATTATATTATTTATTTTATGGAAAATGAGATACATGTCTACATGCATGCATGTAGTGCTCAGACTATAACTTCAGGCACCCATTTTCTCACTCCACCATGTGGATTCTGAAGATTAAACTCAAGTCCTCAGATTGGCCTGCAAACACCTTTACCCAAGGAGCCATTTTGCTGGTCTCGAATGGCTGGGTTTTATGTTGAAAAAGTCATTTCACTCCAGGATCCAAAAATAAATGACTACCTAAGAATGTGGCTTGAAAGGGCGCGAGTAACTCTACAGGTAACTCAGTCAGAGGGATTGGGAGGGGTGGCGAGGAGAGATTAAGAAATGGGCAGGAGCAGCAGTCCTGCCCAACAAGAGGGTAAGTATCAGTGAGGTCCAGAAGGAGATGGTCCAAGAGTTTACTTAAGGAACCAGGAAGCATCAGCCCAAACCCAGTATAGAGCCTAACACTCAGGATCATCCCTGATCTTGGTAGTCTGGTGACAACAACCCGTATCTCTCTCTTCTTCATTACTCCTCTTGTACACTGAACCTAGCAGGAGAGTCTGCCTGTGCCTCGATCTCTATCCCAGGGAGAAAAGAGCTCTCTAACACGTGGTCAGTGTTAGGCTTTGGGTGCTGTTTAGAGTAGACCACCTTCAATTACAGCAGTGAAGTCATCACATGATTTGATGTGAAGTGAGAACATGTTCTCAAGAGTCACCACAGAAATCCCGTGTCACCTCTAATATTCAGGCTGTTTCTATTCACAGAGAATGGATCATCCTACTGGGCCAGTTTCAAGGGTGAATGAAAAACAAGAACCGATGAATTTTCTGGCAGTATCATTGCTCACTCTTACCAGTGTCCATGCAGTTTCCACACCAGAACAATCAGCATTATATACCACATTTCCTCACTTCTGCATTTAGACAGTTTGGAATATTGGTGTGTGGGATGGCCTTCATTTGAAATGTACCTCTGGCCGATCCCATTAAGTTCATTTTCACTGTGTATAGCCTGAAAATATTAGAACACTAAGGGACTTTCCTGGAAATGGATCTGCCCACACAGACAAGATTGCAAATGAACCTGCCCCCGGTAGCCCCATTCTCTCCTGTTACACATGATGTATACAGGCTTCCAGACTGAGCGTTCCATTTACATACAGGCCTACAGCTCGCACCCAGAAGAGTTCTCAATTTTACAGGCATCATTATTTATATGCTTTCTCATGAAAACTGTCAAAATAAAAACAAAGTTTCAGTTTGCTTTAATTCACTTCAACCATCTTTTATATATTTGAAGCACTATTGTTTAGTTGAAAACAGAGAACTCAGAGCTTCCAGGATGGGCCCTCTTCCAAACATATATCTTGGATTTTTTTTCAATGTCCATCTCAGTGAGCAAGATCGGGTTTAGAAGCAAACTGGAGAAAACAAACAGCATATAGCATGAGAAGTCTTAAGTGTGTGGCCCTGGGTGTATGGCCTCAGTGGGCTGGTCCAGATTTCAGAAACAAGGTACTTGGTATGCAATTATGAATAACATAGATTATTCTTATTGTCAGAGGTACAGCTCATTTATTACCAAAACAGAATGGTGACTTGTAATTGATGACTAATGATTACTGGGAGATACTTTTAGAAGGATACATAGTTAACTGAGGGTCAGTGAGAAGGCTCAGTAGTTTAGGGTGCCAACTGAACTACTTAATTACAAGCTTGCCACCAAGCTTGATGACATGAGTTTAATCCCCAGAACTTACAGCATAGAAGGAGAGAACTAACTCTCCTAAGTTATCCTCTGACCTCTACACCTATGCCATGGCATGTATGTACATGTGTGTACATGCATCCTTTAGTTATTCCTGTTCTAACCATGACCATGTCTCAGATGTCTCAGGACATGAATTAAATGTGTCAATTATACAAGTTACCTGTTATTACTTTCAGTTACCAGATAAAATGAAACTCAGAAAGTATAAATGACTTGTATGAAGTTGTACTTTAATATCTTCATGAACTCAGACAATTGAGTATCTGTTTCATGAAATTTCTCTCAACTTCTATATAGCTAACTTAGCTATTTGTAAGGGGCATTAGTCAAATAAATAGACAATTTGGAGATTTGAACTATTTGCAACCTGTTGTTTCATTTTATATCATGAGTACCTGATGTGTAGAAGACACAATAAGAATGTAATTATTATTTGTAGTGATAGGTAATAAATTTGCTATACTTGTTGGATACATCTTGAAGAATTACCCCCAAATCATGTTACTCCAGGGTTGTATGTGTAATTTTAGCATTAAATCTTGGACTATGTTTTGTGATGGGGCCATATGGTAGTTCCTTCAAAATTATAATTTTGAAGGAAATAAAAACTAATAAATTTGTCATTCTTTAAAAACTGTTAAATAGGAAGCTGAAAATTTTCCACTATTACTTGAGATATTTATAACATTTTGTATTCTTTCTTTAGCTTTTTAAACTGCTGAACAGTTTTCACCTTCTTTTAGCTCAGAGAGTAACAATCAGGTCAATGAGAGCTCCCTCATTAGATAGTCATATAGAGAGATATGTCTAACAACTCAGGGCCCACCTCCTCCTGTCTCAATTTTCATCATGTTTCTATGAAATTTGCCATGGTTGAAGTCATCCATGCTGGCAATAGACTCAGGGGGACAAAAAAACAATAATAAAATACCATTAGGGTAAAAACAACTGCTGACAGGCAACCCAGAAATTTAAGGTAACAATATCCGAAGAATTTGCAAATATACTGGGTCATGTTTGTCAATGTGTCTAGAATCTTACATTTTTCTCTCTACAAATTAATAATACCTCATCATATTGTTTTTGTTCTCTATATGTCATATGATTTTCATATGTAATTACTGAATTTGATCCTCAAAGCAAGTGAAAGATGAACTGTAACATTATTCTTGTTTTGTAAATAGAGGCACCAAGACATGAGCACATTGCACAATCTTTCCTTCATTACGTAGTTGGCACACTCTAGGCTCTGCTAGTCTGATGTCTAGTCGAAAAAGTGATATCTCAGCATGATTTTAATACCAGAGGTGCTCTTTTGTCTCAGTACTTAGCACAATTTAATGGCTACAGCATAGAACTAAGGAAGGTCACAGTTGTTCATTAAACATGAAAAGTTACAGTTATCCCCTTAACATCAATTGCACATTTAGTGAAAGCCATTTATAAGGAAGCCAGAAAGTCAATGAAAACCTAGAGCATGTTCTCTTAAGAAACTTATCAGTGTAAAAGAATTGTTGCTCTCATCAGTATCACCACATGCCCAGTATCAAGACGTGGCCCTCTCTAGATGCCTAGCCTTAAGACTCCCAAGTTTTACAGTGGATGTTTGGGCATCCCAGCACTCATGAATTGGGTAAAACTCATGAATTTTGAAATGTGCCCTAGTAAACAGGTCTCACTCTTACATTTCATATCTAGAATTTATGCCTAATATAAGCACATTGATAGCACTCATTTGCAGCAACATTCTGCATATTCAAGGACTATCAAGCGGTTTGCTGAATGCTAAAAAGAAAAAAAATAATTTTGCAAATTGAATGGGTTTACAGGGAATATCATTGAGGAGTAAGCCTGCAAATAGTAAATTATTGATTATTCCTATCCATTTCCTTTACCAAGAATTAAATTTCCTTAATTATTTACAAATGAAAAGAACCTTCTGAATCAATCAGTATTTACAGTTTCCAGTAACTAAACTATATTTTATTTGTTTATTGAGCAAGCATTTAGTGTACCATTGTGTTATTGAAAAACAGATAAACTTGGGCTGCTTTACATTACTTAGAAAGAAGTAACTAAAAACAACACACCAAGGACAACAAAAGCTAAAAAATTTACTCAAGTATATCATACCCACCTTCAGTATCTGTGAGACATTTTTATTTTTATTAGATATTTTCTTTATTTATATTTCAAATGTTATCGCCTTTCCTGATTTCCTCTCTGAAAAACACAATTCCCATATCCCATCCTCTCTCACCCTGCTCACCAACCTACCCACTCCTACTTCCTGGTTCTAGCATTCCTTCACACTGGGGCTTAGAGCCTTCACAGGACTTAGGCTGTCTCTTCCCATTGATGTCTGACTAGGCCATCCTCTGCTACATATGCAGCTGGAGCCATGAGTCCCACCATGGGTATTCTTTGGTTGGTGGTTTAATCCCAGGGAGCTCTGGAGGTACTGTTTACTTCATCTTGTTGTTCTTCCTATGGGGCTGCAAACCCTTTCAGCTCCTTGCATCCTTTCTCTAGCTCCTTCATTGGGGACCCTATGCTCAGTCCAATGGATGATTGTGAGCATCCACTTCTGTATTTGACAGGCTCTGGCAGAGCCTCTCAGGAGACAGCTNTATAAGGATCCTGTCAGCAAGCCCTTGTTGGCATCCACAACAGTGTCTGGGTTTGGGGATTGTATATGGGATGGATCCCCAGGTGAGTCAGTCTCTGGATGGTCATTCCTTCAGTCTGCTCCACACTTTATCTCTGTGACTCCTTCCATGAGTCTTTTGTTCCCCCTTCTAAGAAGGCTTGAAGTATCCACGCTTTGGTCTTCCTTCTTGAGTTTCATATGGTTTGCAAATTGTATCTTGAGTATTCTAAGTTTCTGGGCTAATATCCACTTATCAGTGAGTGCATATCATGTGTGTTCTTTTGTGATTGGATTATCACATTCAGGATGATATCCTCGAGATCCATCCATTTCCCTAAGAATTTAATAAATTCATTGTTTTTAATAGCTGAGTAGTAATCCATTGTGTAAATGTACCACATTTTCTNTATCCATTCTTCTGTTGAGGGACATCTGGGTTCTTTCCAGCTTCTGGCTATTATAAATAAGGCTGCTATGAACATAGTGGAGCATGTGTCCTTATTACATGTTGGAGCATCTTCTGGGTATATGCNCAGGAGTGGTATTGCTGGATCCTCAGGTAGTACTATGTCCAGTTTTCTGAGGAACTGCCAGACTGATTTTCAGAGTGGTTGTACAAGCTTGCAATCCCACCAGCTTTGGAGGGGTGTTCCTCTTTCTCTACAAGTATATCAAACCCACCTATCTGTAAGATATTTTTAAAAAGCATAATTTTATTTTGTGTGTTATTTTTACACATTTCTCCTAAGCAATATGATGCTGGCACTTGAAAGTTTTTCAAAATTTTGTTGTAACTATTAAATTTGATCTCTACTTCTCTCCCTGCCAGGGCAAAGGAAACCTCAGGAGGGTTGCAATTGGCTTCAGCCTCTACCGACTTAAAGGAATGGCTACAATAATAGGTAAACTACAATGAATTTTTCTAGCACATTGTTACTTCCATATGCTCAGCCCCTGAGTGACTCTGGAACAATACAGAAGTTCCCCTTAGGGACTTCCCAGGAAACATCAGAGACAGCCTCCAAAATCAAAGTTATATTAGATTGCAGTTTAAAGATCTATATAGATCTCCCAAGTAGGGACTCTCTACTAGTGACAGTTCAATCAAGAAAAAAATGACTTTAGATCTTTCAAATAGAGAAATATGATTCACAGAATTTATGCCATGGGACATAGAACATCTAGGGGAGAATAAGAGATGCCAAGGTCCTCAGAGTTCAGGGTAGTTTAAAAACTACATCTCCCAGGATACAGGAGGATGTGATGACAAGTTTTCTATGGTGGGAAAGCTAGGTTTCAAACACAGGACAAATGGTTAACTGAGGTACTCATTAACATCAAAGAGGATGCTGGTCAACAGTTTCTCTCTGATTCCATGAGTCTCTTCCAGTTACAGGACATGGCTGGGGTAACCTGCCCCTACCCTAAATGTCTCCCACCCAGTGCCACCCTTTCTCCAGGTGCCCTTCCATATGTAATTCAGACATTTTGGTTACCTAGTCCTTTTGGTGTACCATCTTGATAATTCTCTTGGCCCAAGCCACCCTTCTTGGTTGGTGGCCCTGCTCCCCTCCCTCTTCTCCCCTTCTCCCTTCTGCCCTCTCTTCACATAGCCTAGTTCAGTCTCTCCATGTTCACTCTGGCCTTTTCCAGATGTTCCTGCCCCTGGCTATGCTCTCCCTTTTATCCATAATAACTTTCTCCTCCACCATAACTAAGAATCATACTCTTTCCATTTTCTTTCTTCCTTCCTTCCTTCCTTCCTTCCTTCCTTCCTTCCTTCCTTCCTTCCTTTCTTTCTTTCTTTCTTTCTTTCTTTCTTTCTTTCTTTNCCTTCCTTCCTTCCTTCCTTCCTTCCTTCCTTCCTTCCTTCCTTCCTTTCTTTCTTTCTTTCTTTCTTTCTTTCTTTCTTTCTTTCTTTCTTTTTTGTGCAGGGACAACCAAAAGAGGATTGTTGTGGGTTTGTCCTGCCAGGGAGAAAGAACCACCAAGGGGATCAGCCCATGGCAGAGGAAAAGAAACATCCCTCCAAATTCTCCCTTCCAGTAGGTTCTAAGAATGCAAGCAATGAACCTCAAAATGAACACATGCAGAATATTAAAATGCTCTTTAAACAGAATTGTTCCATTATAATATATCGACAAGATGGAGCCACCCATAGTGGTCCCAATGAGAGGCAGTAGTGCCATCAGCAACCACAGGCTACTCTAATGGAGCAGAAGCAGCAGAGAGAAGGCTGAAATGGAGATACACGTGAGTATGACTTTTCCAACTCATGCTTGATGGCTACACTACTCCCTTCACAACAGCTATCCCAGAGTCCTCTGAGGGAAGCTATGCAAAGGAAAGGAGAAGGAATGTTGAATCTTCCTCCTCACTCCCCAGTTTTTAGGGGAAAAAAACAAACAGTAAAACCTTAGGAATTGCTATAGATGTGGCCTGAAACTCCCTCTGCACTGGTGATTCATTCTTGTGCTAGATTTTTGCCATTGTAACAAAGTACCTGAGAGAATAAGCTATCGGGAGAACCCTTTAGTATGGGTCATTCTTTCAGAGCTGTCTGCTCATCATTAGTTGGATCAATTTTTTTCTCGGCAAGACAGAACATCATGGTGGACAGATATAGTAAGGCAAACCTAGTCACCCCTTCCAATGGCATCATCATCTGATTATCCAGCTTGAAGTGGCTCAGCTAGGACCCACTGTCCAGAACACAGCTTGGTATATCAGGTTTAATTGCCCTAGGCTGTCAGAACTCAGCATCCAGCCTTGAAAAAGGAACTCTTCAGAAAACCCTAAGTCAAAGGAAAAGCTCTGCCCAAGACAGTCTTCACAGCTGGCAGGAAGTTCAGACAGACTCGGGCTATTTGCAGATCCCTGTTGTTTGCAGAAGCTCAGACAGGCCCCTTCTGTTTGCAACCCTCTGACCTCCCATTTCTTATATCATTTACTTTACAAAACGCAACTGCAAACTTTCTCTGCCTCCATTGAACTAAGTCTCCTTAGAAGACTGTAAATTTTGGATGGACATTTGTTTAATGTGTGGAAGACTCTGGGTTCAATTCTCAGCACCAGAAAGAAATGAAAGAAACAAAGGGGCAATGATAGGGGGAATATAAAGGAGGAGAAGGAAACAGGAAAGTACAGATGAACAACTGGGAGTCTCCTACCATCCACTATGCAAGCAGGAAAGAGGTCCTGAAGCCTTAGTACAAACTTCAGATTACTGCAACCCTGAGTACCGTGCTGACCACACCTACAAACCCTTGAGCCAGAAACCCCCAGGCGCACTAATTCCAGACTCCTAACTGACACAGTCCAGCTGTGAAAACAACGTTAGAATGATTTAAGGTTGGTCCGTGAGCAATTGTTCCACAGTGTTAAACAACTAGTCCCTCCACACTGAATCTATTGTGTGTCTGTTTTTAGTTCCATAGGCTAAAATGCATTTTAGCACTCATTACCAGTAGTCTTAGTTTTCTGTTACTACTAACTTACCTTCTTATGTTTTCGTCATAGCGATGAGCCCCAGTCTTGACTTCAAAACATTCAGTGACATGTGAACAATGGCTATAATGTCCCACCATTGTTGCATTCTCTACTTTCCCCATGGAGGGATGCTTCTTCTTTGGTATCAGGGCCTGAAGTTTCTCTCATTCTTACTCCAGAAAGTCTCTTCTGATGAGAGAGAGAGAGAGAGAGAGAGAGAGAGAGAGAGAGAGAGAGAGAGAGAGAGAGAGAGAGAGAGAGAGAGAGAGAGAGAGGAGTTGAGAAGAATTGAGAATGTTCAGGGAAAGTCTTTGGGTCTGTGGGTCAGTTTGCATAATTGTGAACCCATCTCCATCTATCACTTGATTTAAAGATGTTTGGCTGTTTTTCTATGAATTGTAAATTCTGTCTACTCTGCAATGTGGAGGAAGCTCTCTAAGCAACTCACTCTGTAGATCCATCTTCAAGTTAATTCCAGATCTGAGCTCTGTATACTTTCTGGGAGCACGGATAACCACTCTTGATAGACAGTTGGAAATCTCCCTCAGTCATGGAACACTAACCTTCAGGCAAGATATTTGTCCCTCATGGGTTACCCTCACTCAGGCATACCTAGTCCCACAGTTGCCTGCAGATCCTCTGACCACTGCTGCTGAGGCCTTGTTTTTGTAACCAAGCCCACACACCTCATAAGCACCATCAAGTCTAGATTTCAGACTCCTTATACAAATTGTCTCACTGGGACCAGATAAAACCTGGATCACCTTTGCCCATTCTTACAGCTGTCATTATTCAAATCATTTGTGGTAGGGAGAGGGAGAGGATGAGTTCCACAAGAGCTCTACCAACAATAGAGAACCCAGCAAACAGAGGGCAGGAAACACAAGTCTCCTCTTTCCAGTGGGAATTAAGTAACTGAACAGGAGTCCCAGGTTGGACCACATCACACATCCTCATGTCGACTCAAGCTTTCAGGATACTCAGTCATTGGCCAAGCCATGGTCCTACTCTCTCACTTGCATTTGATTTGAATTAGTGTCAAATATACTACTGTCCTACTTTGAAAAGTTTTGTAACTATATTGAATAATAATTTCATACCAATAAACTTACTCATTTGAGGTGAAATAATGAAAGATTTGGGAAGATATCTATACTAACATATATCACTGAAGTCTATCTCAGACTACTGCTGTACACTTGTCAATTGGCTTTGCTGCTTATTTCAACTCCCATCCTGGTTTGGCACATGGCCTCCTGGATGTTCTAATGGAAGTGCATCCTTCATCCTCCACCTGAGCTTTCTAAGACCCTATGCACAAGCTTATCCTGGAGTGCCTTGCTTTAAACGAATCTCAGTATATATTCACTGTGCAAAATAACAAGCTTTGTGATTTAATATACTTATCCATATCTATTAGTCCTCTCCTGCCCCCTTCTGCTAGTCTCTTTTCTCTTCTGAAATTCTCCCCTTCTATTTTCAGAATGTGTGTGTGTGTGTGTGTGT
>NC_034597.1:7114960-7122174 GCF_900095145.1 Mus pahari | reverse complement strand
TGTATGTGTGTGTATGTATGTGTGTGTGTGTGTGTGTGTGTGAGAGAGAGAGAGAGAGAGAGAGAGAGGGGGGGGGGAGAGGAGAGAGAGAGAGACAAAGATGAGAGAGAGAGGCAGAGGCAGGGCAGAGACAGATATAGAAAAAGACACAGAAGCAGAGAGACAGGCAGAGGGGTGTGCTACATTTTAAAATCTGATTCTACATGCCATAGAAAATAAACAACATGTGATTTTCTGGGTCTTATTTCTTTCACATAATATGATAATCAGTGCCATCTATATTTCTTGAAAAGAAAATAATTTTGTTCTTTATAGCTGAGTTAACTCCAGTCTTTCATGCTGTGCCTCCAAGTGGAACCATTATTTATACTTTGCTGTCTATCAAAATGGAATTTCTAAGTTCAGGCAGCATCAGGACTCCTTTCTTGGAAGATGAAGTGGACATGTGAAACCTTAGAAAAGTCTCATATGAATGGAATCAGGCATTGCACAGACTATCATATAGTCTGCCTTAGTGAGCAGTCTGTCAGGACTTCAATGCTGTCCTCTATGTATATGACCTGGAGAAGTTTCTGGCATGGGCTACTATTTAACTACACAGGTGTACCACATCTCTGTGCTCACTGACTTACAGACTTCAGGCTCATTGAGCTCACATACCTTAGGATCATTATGTACAGAAGCATTTCAGGATGGGCAGTGCTGCATAACTGATGCTTAGACCAACAACTCCCATCCCCTGACAGCACCTCAGTGAAATTCACCCCAATAGATCAGCATACATTTTACAGTGTTCTTCATTCTCCAGAGCACACACTCAAAAGGAGAGTTCTTGAGGCAGATGTTTTCAACAGTACTCACACTTGGGAACTGCTCAGATAGTGTTAGAAATTTCAGTTTTTGTCATTGAGCGTCTAAATTCTCCTCAATAATGGCCTTTCTTTGCAAATTAAATTTCTTCTCAGAATAGAACTTTCTCCTCCTATCTCTGAGAAGCATAGTATGAAGCTCTTCAAAGGGACTGTAGATGGAATTGAAAAGTTGCTGTCTGTGCTGGAAGACTAATTTTTCTCTTCAACTGCCATGCACTTGAATTAGATGTTCAAAGGCTTCCACAGACCAGTGGAGGAAACATAATCTCTCTTACACAGACATTCCCTTACATGATGATCTTTGTCAATCTGCAGAACCAATTAAAATCCATCACAGTGTCAAGGCAAGGAGAAGGAAGGACAAGGCAAGGACATCATCAGAGACCCAGGATTTAGTCCTAAACTGGGCTCAAGGACTTCTGGGTCTCCTACCAGTTTTTAATATGAGTCAAAACACAGGATCTGCTTTATAAATACACAGCAATCTCAGTGATTTTGTCATAATTTACAGAACCTCAAGAATAGTTAATTTATCAGCTCTAAGTATGAGGAGAAATTGGAAAATTCACTGTCAAGTATAGGCAGTTAGCCTCCAGACCTGTAAATGTAGAGCAAAGGAAGGGAACAGTAGTGAGGTCTAGTTAGCACAGTGGCACAGAGCTCAGGGCCGAATCCCCTGGTGCTATCTGCTCAGAAGCCATTTAGTGGCTCTTCTCAAATACAGTTAGGTAGCCTGGAGGGACATAATTGCCTGTTACAAAGCCAATTCTGCACATAAGAATACCTTATCTACTTTATATACAGTGGGACAGGACCAAAAGAACAGGAAACTCAGGCTAATAAGATGGCTCAACAACTAAAAGCACATTTCCACCATCCTGAAGCCCAAAGTGTGATTTCCTGGGACAGAATCAAGTAACTTCTAAAGGTTGTCCACCTCCACACACAGGACAGGATGAGCAACACCTTCCCTAAACAAATAATAACAAATGTTAAAGAGAAAATCAGTCTCTTTTCAAAGTTCCTCTGACGTACATTTAGGTATTATTAATTGATGTCAACTAACACTGAGGCATGATCCCTTGTTAAAAGGGAAATAAAAAATTTGAAAAGCTACTTTTTTAATTTACAGAAGAGATTTGCAGGGGAGAACCCAGAAAATTAAGTGTATTATTTGGGTGTTTGCAACCTTTGCCCAGGCTCCATAGATTTGGATTGGACAGGAGGCAATGAAAGCATGAATAAAGGACAATCACAAAGACACAGACAGAAAAGTTGGGATCAAATGGACTGAGTTTTCTGGCAGAGGAACCACAGCAACCTGGAAGTTCAGCATATTTATTGTATAGAAGTAAACAGGGAAGCAGAACCATTACACAGAGTATCCAAGGGGGTAGAGTTATTACATACAAATAAACATGGAGGCAAGATTTACAGGATCAGGAAGATAGATTTAGCAATATCCAGGCCTCTGTAAGGTAGCTGTCTTCGGGATGTAAACATCCGGGGAGAGGGAAGCCATGGTGGGTATTTTCCACACCTACCGCCAAAATGGAACTTGATACTTGAAGAAGGGATTTGCCACTTCACTCTGAACCTCATTTCCAGAGTAAGGGAATGTTTTGCTATTCCTCCTTGTGTCCTGGGCTTTGGGGTCCTTATTATGGCTCTACACAGGTTAACTGCACAAGTTCACTCCAGACTACACACTTTATAGGCTTTCTCTGTTCCTTACAACTGTTAGCATTGGAGATGATTGAATAATGAATTATTATGATGTTTCTTCTTGAAACAGCATGCATTTACCCTTGAGGCTGCCTCTTTTTTTAAATTTTTTTTTATTATTATTTTCTTTATTTACATTTCAAATTCTATCCCGAAAGTTCCCTATTACCCCACCCTACCCCTGCTCCCCTACCCACCCACTCCCACTACTTGGCCCAGGCGTTCCCTTGTGCTGGGTCATATAAAGTTTGCAAGACCAAGGGGCCTCTCTTCCCAGTGATGGCCAATTAGGCCATCTTCTGCTAATTATGCAGCTAGAGACAGAAGCTCACGGGGTACTGGTAGTTCAACCCAGATGTCCCTCAATAGAGGAATGGATACAGAAACTGTGGTACATTTACACAATGGAGTACTACTCAGCTATTAAAAACAATGAATTTATGAAATTCTTGGGCAAATGGATGTATCTGGAGGATATCATCCTTAGTGAGGTAACCCAATCACAAAAGAAGTCACTAGATATGCACTCACTGATAAGTGGATATTAGCCCAGAAACATAGAATACCCAAGACACATTTTGCAAAACACAAGAAAACCAAGGATGACCATCGTGTGAATACTTCATTCCTTCTTAGAATAAGGAACAAAATACTCATGAAAGGATACAGGTACAGAGACAAAATTTAGAGCTAAGATGAAAGGATGGACTATCCAGAGACTACCCCATCCAGGAATCCATCCCATCATCAGCCACCAAACCTAGATACTAATGCACATGCCAGCAAGATTCTGCTGAAGGGGCCCTGATATAGCGGCCTCTTGTGAGGCTATGCCAGAGCCTGGCAAACACAGAAGTGGATGCTCACAGCCAGCTATTGAATGGAACACAGGGTCCTCAATGGAGGAGCTAGAAAAAGTACCCAAGGAGCTGAAGGGGGCTGCAACCCTGTAAGTTGAACAACAATATGAACTAACTAGTACCCCCTGAGGCTGCCTCTTATGTTTTGGGTGACAAGAGTTTCCTTTAAGTCTCCAACAGTTTGAGGGTGAGGGAAACCCCCCTTTGCATACACTCATCTCATGCCCTCTCTCTGAAGCTTCCTTTCCCAGGTAGATCTCCTCCTGCCGTGGTCTCACAGCTCCCCACCACTGACCAGTGCATTATTCTGCAATGCTCTTTACCCAAGGATGGACATCTTTACTTTGGCATCAGTTGTGATTGGACTGCTGAAATGCTTCCCACAGACTCATGTAGTGTGTGTTGTGTTAGAATCGTGACTCGCATCTGGGCAGACCACACCAGGCCAAAGCAGTTCCACGTGGTGGAGGTTTATTGTGGGAAAAGAGGGCAAAGTAAAGGTAAATAAGAGGGAGAGAGAGAGAGAGAGAGAGAGAGAGAGAGAGAGAGAGAGAGAGAGAGAGATCAGATGGGTCTGCCTTTTATAGGGATAGTGACAGAGCCACACGCAGGTAAAGGTGTGAGGTGAACCAAGTGGATCCTGGGAATGTATGTTAATTACCATGGCCACAGATGTGTGGGTCACTGTTGCCTAAGTGTGATTTCGCTGGATTCAGTGGCAATCCTGATACCAATATACCTCCCTTTTTCTCATCATAAAGAGAAGAAAAAAGGGAGAGGAGGAAGCCAATGGTGAAAAGCGAATGGGGGTATCATGTCTCTTAAACTGCTTCCTGCTGTCTAGGGGGTCTCATCAATAATGGGGTATACCTGACGTTCACTTTCAGGGTCCACTTGGTAAATGCTTGCATCAGATTCCTCTGTGGACCATGACTCCTCTGTGGACAGCGGCTAGTAATCCTGTAACATGAACTGATTAGTAGCTTGGTTAGATTTTTTTTTTTTTTTTGGTATTTGTTTTTGAAGGAATGTAGAAAAAAGATTAATGAGGCAGGAAACAAGTAATAAAACCAAAAAAGATGACTAGGAGAGGCGTTATGAAAGGGAGTATCCACTTCCATATAGGGTTATTGAAAATCCCAGAACTGGGGTGGGGGGAGGGTCTCACATTCCCTAAAATTTTGTATGTCTAATTGTAGCTCCTGAATTTTATTTCTCACTATCCCAGATTGGTTGACATAGAAACAGCATTCTTGTTGGAGAAACAAGCAAAGACCACCTTTTGTAGCTATCAGGGCATCTAGTCCCCATCTGTTCTGAAGCACCACAGCTGCCAAAGAATCGATCTGTTTCTGCATAGTAAGCACAGTTTCAGAAATTTTTTAAAAACTGCTTTCAGACTTGAAAGAGAACTCATTATATTGGGTCATGGAAGTCGTTATCCCTGCAATTCGAGTACCAACACCTATGGCTATGCCTACAGCGACCAAGAGTGGCACAACTTGAACTGCCCTCTTATGTTAGGCAGCTATCATATCTACAACTGGGATTGGCAGGGCCTTGTTCCCCTGGATTACTCCCAGTTCAGGGAAAAGGAGTACCAGCGTGCAGAGTCCTGAGCAGCTGGCGGGTAGGCGATGGTATGCCTGAGTGCCACAGAGGATTGACGTGTTCTGGACTGCAGGGTACTGTGACAGAGATGATATTTCAAGGGCTGTGGTTCTATTGCAGTCTAGGAAGCTTAGCGTTCCTACAGTTTGCCATGCCAAAAAATGGGATAGAGGAAAGGTATGGAATCATGTCAACATCAGAGTCAGGGCAGCTGACAAATATGAAGACAAAATTGTGGAGCAAAGTCTAAAGGAAAAGCCATCCAGAGACTGCTCCACCTGGGGAATCCATCCAAACCCAGACACTATCGTGGATGCTAGAAAGTGCTTGCTGATGGAAGCCTGATATGGCTGTCTCCTGAGAGGTTATGCCAGAGCCTGACAAATACAGAGGCAGATGCTCACAGCCAACCATGTAACTGAGTGCAGAGTCCCCAATGGGGGGGTTGGAGAAGGAACTTAAGGAGCTGAAGGGGGTTTGCAGCCCCATGGAGGGAGCAACAGAGTCAACAGACCAGACCCCATAGAGAATTAATGGAGACAGGACCACCAACCAAAAACCACACATGGAGAGACCACACATGTGGCATAGGATGGCTTTGTTGGACATTAGTGGGCAAAGAGGCCCTTGCGCCTGAGGTTGTTCGATGCCTCAATGTAGGGGAATCCCAGACAGAGTGGGTGGGTGGGAGAGAAACCTCATAAAGGCAGGAAAGTGGAGGGAATATGTGGTTTCTGAAGGGGAGACATGGAAAGAGAAAACATTTGAAATGTAAAGAAAGAAAAAGTCCAATAAAAATAAATGAATAAAAAAGCATTCAAGGTTTTAAAAAAATAAAATAATAAAAATGTTATTGTATGTAAAATTTTGTGCAGATGTGTGTTAGTGTGTTACTATGTGTCTGTGTGTCTGTGAGTCTATGTGTTTGTGTGTGAAAAAAAAAGGTGAGGTAAAGCTACTTACCTGGCAGTCTCACCAGAGAGGCTGTAAGTGGCAATTGTGAGTTAGTTCCAGCATAGTCAGCAATCTTTAAAGTGACCAGGTCTGGTGACTTTAAGGAGTTGTATGCCAAGATCAATGTCTAAAGCAAAAGGTGAAATGACAAGTTTGTGCCATTTATGAGAGGTGATATCAAAGAGGTAAGGACATTGGAGGAATGTTTGATTACTTCCCCTACCTTTCCAATATCTAGATGTTGAGCAATAGAGACATATTTTCTCTGGATACAGATAGTACATACTGAGGATCTAGGTTGATTTTTATGGTAGAGCTTACCAACAACTCCTGACCCTCACCTGGAATCTAATTGGTCTTGTATGTAGAAAAAGAGTTTCATGTAGTATTAATAGAAGAAATGATTGGTCCAGGAACCTAGCATATGTGTCTGACAAGATCAATATGGGCATGCCCCATACTTGTCTTTCTGTTTATTACAATAATCTTTTCTCTGGTCAAAGAGAAAGCAAGTATCATGGTCATAATACTTAGATGGGTTAACAGATTCAGGGATGACAGTAATTTGCATCAGTTCTTGACATCTGGCTATGGAGCAATTTCCTGACACTATTTGGAAAGACTGTTTGTTTTCTGTGGGGATTTCTTGAACCTCAACTCTCTAGATGTAGGGGCTATCCTGGGTGAAAACAAACAGCAGGAGTAGGACAAGAAATCCATGTCTAATCCAGTGATGTCAAGCTGAGCTGCCAGAGTAGAGTCTCATATTCTGTGATTAGGGACAAGGAGGGTGGTCTCTATATGCTCTGGAACTTAAGAGTGCACAGTCCTAGTACACCTAAAAGCTCTAAAACAAAAGAAAGCAAATACACACAAGAGGAGTGAACAGCAGGAAATACTCAAACGTAGGGCTAAAATCAACGAAGTGGAAACAAAAAGCACTATACAAAGAATCAACCAAACCAGGAGCTGAATCTTTGAAAAAATGAACAAGATAGATAAATCCTTAGCCAGACTAACTAGAGGACCAGGAACAGTATCCTAATTAACAAAATCAGAAATGAAAAAGGAGACATAACAATAGAACCTGAGGAAATTCAAAACATCATCAGATCCTACTACAAAAGGCTATACTTAACAAAACAGGAAAATCTGGATGAAATGGACAACTTCCCAGACAGATACCAGGTAC
>NC_034597.1:7108105-7112340 GCF_900095145.1 Mus pahari | reverse complement strand
AGGAATGGATACAGAAACTGTGGTACATTTACACAATGGAATACTACTCAGCTATTAAAAACAATGAATTTATGAAATTCTTAGGCAAATGGATGTGTCTGGATGATATCATCCTGAGTTAGGTAACTCAATCACAAAAGAAGTCACTTGATATGCACTCACTTATAAGTGGTTATTAGCCCAGAAACTTAGAATACCCAAGATACAATTTGCAAAACACAAGAAAATCAAGAAGGAGACCAACGTGTGGATACTTCATTCCTCCTTAGAATAAGGAACAAAATACCCATGGATGGAGTTACAGAGACAAAGTTTGGAGCTAAGTCGAAAGGATGGACCATCCAGAGACTACCCCACCCGGGAATCCATCTTCTAATCAGCCACCAAGTCCATATACTATTGTATATGCCAGCAAGATTTTGCTGAAAGGACCCTGATTTAGTTGTCTCATGTGAGGCTTTACCTGTGCATGGCAAATACTGAAGTGTTTGCTCACAGTCATCTATTGGATGGAACACAGGGCCCCCGGTGGAGGAGCTAGAGAAAATACCCAAGAAGCTGAAGTGGTCTACAACCCTATAGGTGGAACAACAATATGAACTAACCAGTACCCCCAGAGGTCATGTCTCTAACTGCATATGTAGCAGAAGATGGCCTAGTCGGCCATCATTGGAAAGAGAGGCCCCTAAGTCTTGCAAACTTTATATGCCCCAGTACAGGGGAGTTCCAGGGTCAATTAGTGGGAGTAGGTCGGTAGGGGAGCAGGATGGGGGAAGGGTATAGGGAAAATTCAGGATAGCATTTTAAATGTAAATAAAGAAAATATCTATTAAAAAAAGAAAGAAAATAACCATTTTAAAATTATAATTAGTTCAGTGACCAGATGAGTGGTTTATTCATGGCATGAACAACAAACCACTGAAAAAAGCAAATCAAAGCATATTTTCCCAAATATCTCAGCATTTTTGCTTTAATCTTCATATGCTATTTTTCCCAAATTTATTGATGTCTGATTGACAATGATGCATCTTTAAGATGAAGAATATGTGCTTACACACCACAGTATAATGATTATTCCTAACATATTAATCATTTTCCAGCATTGATTTCTTTTGTGGTGAGAACACTTTCAGTTTATCCTTTCTGTACATCTCAAGTGTGAATTATATCATTACTCACTAGAGATTCAATGTTGAAAATTAACTCTAAAGAATTTAGTTATCTGATAAGTTTGTGCTCTCTATTGATCCTCTTCCCAGAGTAGCTCTGATCTCTACAACCCACCATTCTTCTCTATTTATGTGTTTGGTAAGTTGTCTGTAAGAGTGATACATACATATTCCCCATATATTCATTATTTTGACCTTTACCCTTATATAATTATGTCTTATTAAATCATCAATATAATACATAGATGATTATTACTGCTTGGGCTGGAATATTCCCTAGTACATGGAAACTTAGCATCATACTTTTGAACCACCAATAGGTTAAAGGAGAAACCAAAGGAAAAATGTAAAAAAATACTTTGTGGCTGTTAACGTGTCATTTCTAGTTTTGTGAGACATAAACATCTGATAAGTAATTTAGCAATGATTGGAATAAAAAATAATCTCAATAAATCAACATAATACCACCCTTAAAAGAGCTAGCCAAAGATCATTCTAATCTCAACACCAGCAAGAGAAAGGTCATACAGACAGAGATAAGTAAAAGGAATAGGAAAGTATAGCAAAGGTCAATGTAGCTCTAGCATTGTATTTAAAAATTAGGTTAAAGTTTATTAAAGTAACTAACACAAAATTTTAAGAGAGTAAAATCAGAAATAAAAATAATAAATTAAAACTGAAACCACAGAAAAGGAAGAGTTAGAGACTGTTGTCAATATCTGTGTAATTTAGAGAAAATGGGTAAATGGTTAGACAAAAACTATCTACCAGCATGGAATCATGAAGAGATAGAAAACTTATATGGGATGAAAAAGCAATAAAATTGAATCAGTTCCAAACGTCTCTTATCAAATCAAAGCTTTTGACTACAATGTTTCAACTCACCAAACAGGTAACAAAGAACGGTGTCAATATTTTATGCTTCCAAAAAGGTGAAGAGAATACTTGCAAAATAATTCAATAAATTTTCAGGATGTAAAACAAACATATAAAGCCAAGGATTTACATTTCAGGGCATCTTTGTAACTATGTACTGGGGAGAATAAAAGAATCTACTACAAAGAATTCTAAGGAGTAAATATGAGATCTTATCTAAAGCACACAGTCAAACATCTTAGTTTCTTTTTTCAAGGCTGTGATAAAATACCCTAACATAACTTACTTAAGAAAGGTTTGCTCTTCAGCATACTGCCAAATATTACCATATTGTGTGAAATGACAGTAACTTGCATGTACTTACAAGTTTAAGAATATATAGGGTTTTTTCTTTTTTTATGGCAAGCAATTTAATTTTTTATTGGATAGTTTCTTTATTTACATTTCAAATGTTATCCCCTTTCCTGGTTTCCAATCTGAAAAACACCTTCCCCTATTCCCTCCCTGATCCCCCTGCTCACCAAACAACCCACTCCTGCTTCCTGGTCCTGGCATTCTCCCACAGTGGGGCATAAAGCCTTCATAGGACAAAAGGCCTCTCATCACATTGATTCCAGACTGGGCCATGAGTCCCACCATGTGCGTTCTTTGGTTGAAGGTTTAGTCCCTGGGAGCTCTGGGGGTACTGGCTAGTTTACATTGTTGTTTCTCCTTTGGGGTTGCAAACCCGTTCAGCTCCTTGGGTCCTTTCTCTATCTCCTTCATAAGGGACTCTATGCTCAGTCCAATGGATGACTGTGAGCATCCACTTCTGTATTTGTAGGGAACTGGCAGAGCCACTCAGGAGAGAGGCATATCAGGCTCCTCTCAGCAAGCACTTTTTGGCATCCACAACAGTGTCTGCGTTTTGGGATTGTATATGGGATGGATCCCCAGGTAAGTCAGTCTCAGGATGGTTATTTCTTCAGTCTCTACTCCACACTTTGTCTCTTTAACTCCTTCCATGGGTGTTTTGTTCTCCCCTTCTAAGATGGATCTAAGTATATACACTATGGTCTTCCTTATTCTTGAATTTCACATGGTTCATGAATTGTATCTTGGGTATTCCAAGCTTCTGGGCTTCTGGGCTAAAATCCACATATCAGTGAGTGCAAATCTAGTGACTTCTTTTGTGATTGGGTTACCTCACTCAGGATAATATCCTCCAGAAACATTCATTTGCCTAAGAATTTCATAAATTCATTGTTTTTAATATCTAAGTAGCACTCCATTGTTTAAATGAACCACATTTTCTATATCCATTCCTCTGTTGAGGGACATCTGGGTTCTTTCCAGCTTCTGGCTATTACAAATGAGGCTGCTATGAACATAGTGGAGCATGTGTCCTTATTCCATGTTGGGGCATCTTCTGGGAATATGCCCAGGAGTGGTATTAGTGGGTCCCCCTGTAGTACTATGTCCAGTTTTCTGAGAAACCACCAAACTGATTTCCAGAGTGGTTGTATCAGTTTGCAATCTCACCAGCAATGGAGTGTTCCCCCTTTCTCTACATTATCGCCAGCGTCTGCTGTCATTTGAGATTTTGGTCTTAGCCATTCTGACCGGTTTGAGGCAGAATATCAGGGTTGTTTTTATTTGCATTTCCCTGATGATTAAGGATGATGAACATTTTTTTAGGTGTTTCTAGGCCATTGGATATTCCTCAGTTGAAAATTCTTTGTTTAGCTTTGTACCCCATTTTATTTATTTTTTATTATTTTCTTTATTTACATTTCAAATGATATCGCAAAAGTTTCCTATACCCTTCCCCCTCACCTCTGCTCCCCTACCCACCCACTCCCACCACTTGACCCAGGCCTTGCCTTGTGCTGGGTCATATAAAGTTTGCAAGACCAAGGGGCCTCTATTTCCAGTGATGGCCGATTAGGCCATCTTCTGCAACGTATGCAGCTAGAGACACAAGCTCAGGGGGTACTGGTTAGTTCATATTGTTGTTCCACTGCAGGATTGCAGCCCCCTTCAGGTCCTAAGGTACTTTCTCTAGCTCCTCCATTGTGGACACTATGTTCCATCCAATAGCTGGCTGTGAGCATCCACTTCTGTGTTTGCCAGGCTCTGGCATAGCCTCACAAGAGGCCGCTATATCAGAGTCCCTTCAGCAGAATCTTGCTGGCATGTGCATTAGTATCT
>NC_034597.1:7094528-7106850 GCF_900095145.1 Mus pahari | reverse complement strand
TTACATCACAAGCCATTGGTGTTCGGTTCAGGAACTTTTCCCCTGTGCCCATATGTTCAAGGCTCTTTCCAACTTTCTCTTCTTTAAGTTTCAGTGTATCTAGTTTTATGTGAAGGTGCTTGATCCACTTGGATTTGAGCTTCCTACAAGGAGATGAGAATGCATCAATTTGCCTTCTTCTACATGCTAACAGTCAGTTGAACAAGTACCACTTGTTGAAAATGCTGTCTTTTTCCACTGGATGGTTTTAGCACCTTTCTCAAGGATCAAGTAACCATAGGTCTGTAACGAGTTCTGTCCCTGAAGCTGTGTTGCATCTGCCAAAAATGGTTATTTTTCTACTGAAGGAAAGGTGATTTTCTCTCTCCTCAGCCTTCTCTTTACAGCCACATTGAGTTTATTGAGAAGACATGGCAGCAGCATGATCTATGACTGTCTGTAGCAAACCTGACCTATTTGGTCAGGTGGGGAGCTCACTCTTAAGAGAGGAGTGTGAGTGGTAAAATCTCTAGTCCTGCTTAATCTCCAGTAGGTTAGAGTCATGTGACATAGAACACAAAGACCATTGATTTCTTTGACTATTGAAAACATGAGCCACATACATGATTTTTAAAATTGTAATATTTGGTTTTGGGTTTTTTTAATGAGTCTAACTTCTTTTGTCTTTTATGTATTTTGGATATTAGCCCTTTGTCAGATGTAGGGTAGGTGAAGAACTTTATCCATCTGTAGTCTGGCATTTTGTCCTATTGACAGTGTCCTTTGTAGTTTCATGAGGTCCCATTTATCAATTGTTGATCTTAGAGCCTAAGCCATTGGTTCAGGAAATTGTCTCCTGTGCCAATGCATTCAAGACCATTTCCCACTTTCTCTTCTATTAGATTCAGTGTATCCAGCTTTATTCTGAGATCCTTGATCTACTTGGACTTGTGCTTTGTGTTGAGTGATTAAATATGGATCTATTTGGTTCTCCTAGATACAGACAGCCAGGAAGACCAGCACCAATAGCTAAAGATGCTTTTTTTCTTCATTGTATAGATTTTGCTTCTTTTTCAATAATCAAGGGTCCATAGGTATATGAGTTTATTCCTGGATCTCCAATTCTATTCCATTGATCAACTCATCTACTTCTGTACCAATACCATGCAGTTTTTTTTGTTTTGTTTGTTTGTTTGTTTTTATCATGATTGCTCTGTAGTACAAGTTGAGGTCAGGGATGGTAATTACTCCAGAGATTCTAAACAGAATTATCAACAGAGGAATTTCAAATGGCTGAAAAGCACTTAAAGAACCATTCAACATTCTTAGTCATCAGGGAAATGTAAATCAAAATGACCCTTAGATTACATCTCACACCAATCAGAGTGGCTAATATCAAAAACTCAAACAACAGCACACACTGGAGAGGGTGTGGAAAAAGGAGAATATCCCTCCATTGAGGGTGGGATTGCAAACTTGAACAACCACTCCGGAAATCAATCTGGAAGTTTCTCAGAAAGTTGTAAATAGTTCTACCTGAAGACCCAACTAAACTGCTCCTGGGCACATACCCAAAAGATGTTCTACCATACCACGAGGACACATGCTCCATTGTGCTCATAGCAGCTTTATTCATAATAGCTAGAAACTGGAAGTGACCCAGATGTTGATCAACCAAAGAACAAATACAGAAAATGTGGTTCATTTATTCAAGGAATACTATGCAACTATTAAAAACAAGAATCATGAATTTTGCAGATAAATGGATGGAACTATAAAATATAATCCTGACTGAGGAAACCTAGACCCAAAATAGTATATATGATATATATTCACTGATAAGTTGATATTAGCCAAAAAGTACAGAATACTCATGATAGAGCCTAAGAAGTTAAACAAAGAGGAAGGCTCAAGTGAGGATGTTTGAATCCCACTTAGAAATGGGAACAAAAAGTCATGGGAGGCAGAGGGAAGGAGGGACCTGGGTAGGAAAGGAGAAGGGAATGGGAGATTCTGGTTTGGGGAGAGACAGAAGAGAGGCTCAGAGATCCAGGAGAGTGGATGGAAATATGCAGTTGCTGGGGAATGGGGTAGAGGCAATCTATAAGAAGTCCCAGAGACCTGAGAAAGGGAGGCTACAAGGAGCCAATGTGTGTAACCATAGCCAAAATGCCCAACAGTGGGGATATGGAACCTGAAAAAGACCACCTGTGTCAGACAGAACCCCCAATGGAGAGATGGGAATTCAACCAATTTACAAAACTTTCAATCTAAAATTGGTCCTATCTAAAGAAATGTAGGGACAAAGATGGAGCAGAAACTGAATAAATAGCTGACCAGAGACTGACACAACTTGCAATCCATCCTGTGAGCAGGCACCAATCCTTGATATTATTAGTGATATTATGTTGTTCTTGCAGACAGTAACCTAGCATGGCTGTCCTCTGAAAGGCTCTGCCCAGCACCTGACTGAGAAAGATACAAATACTTACATCCAAACATTGGATGTATGTCGATGACCCCTATGGAAAAGTTAGGGGAAGAATTAAAGAACCTCAAAGGGATGATAACTCCTTAAGAAGACCATCAATGTCAACTAACCTGGACCCCGGGAAGCTCCCAGAGGTAAGCTACCAACCAAAGAGTATAGACATGCTAGTCTGAGGCCCCAGACATATATGTAGCAGAGGGCTGCCTTGTCCAGTCTCAGTGGGAGAGGATGTACCCAATCCTGCATAGATTTGATGCACCAGAGTTGGGGGAAACCCAGGAGAAGGCACCTTCTCAGAGGCAAAGGAGAAAGCAGTTGTGGAATGAACCTTGTGAGAGGGGACCAGGAGTGGTGGCAGCTTAGAGGATGTAAAGACATAAATACATTTTTAAAAAAGAAAAATAAGACATGCCACATATCGGATGGAATTGCTAAGCTAATAGTAATTTCTGAGAACAGAAATCACTAGAGCTTGCATGCCAAAGAAGATATAATGAAAATCATAAACAGGATATTATAAACAGGAACTGAAAATTTAAATTCAGCTTGTCTCATCAAAAAACTATGAGGTGAGAACAGATGTACCTAGAAACAAGCAAGCTCTACTTTGGTTTCTACATGTAGATTGGGGCTTTATACAGGACACCCTGTACCTCTCCATACTTAGACCAGAAGCCAAAAGCCAAACAACATACAAGGGGGTCTCAAGGAGTAGTGTCATCATGAAAAGTGTTGGGGCAGCAGAGGGATTAATCCTTATCATATCTGCACTTGAAACACATATTAGGTCAGAGCCAGATAGATGGGAAAAACATTCTGATGACCACAGTTAATACCAGCCATGATAGGTCATTTTTGCTGTGACCTGATAAGCAAGGCATTTCATCTCCAGGCATTTCCTCCTTATACCTGTAACCTCCATCCAATCATGGTGCACCAGAAAACTGTAAATTGCCTGACTAGTACTCCTTAAGTCAGTAAAGGGCATCAAAAAGGAAGATAAGGGATGAAAAAGAAAGAATACTAGAACTCTTCAAATAGATCCAATAGGATAGTTACAAGTATATTCTATAAGAAATTGTGCAAGTATGGAGTCTAGGATGTGCAAACTGGGAAAAATAGAACACTGGTACCATGTCTGAACCCATGTTCAAAGACTTGAGAATTAAGGACCAATAGGACAAATTTTGGTCTCACAAAAAAAAAATCAAGAAACACAGAAGGGCAGAAGATAACTAGTCTAAAAATGGATGGTCACCCTTCTTCTACCTTTGGGTTCTGTTTACACCCTAAGGAGACTGAGTGACATCTCCCCATGTGGATGAGAACCATCTGTTTTGCAAAGATTACCAGTGGAAATACTACTTTCTTCTGGAAATGTTTTCAGAGACATACACAGAAACAACGTTTTATCTTAGGTATCTTCTAGGCCAGTCAAGCATAGAATTATTCATTAGAGACAGCAATGGTGAGGAGTCAGGAATTGATCCAGAGCTTATCAAGGACATGATGCAAGGCCTTTATGTTATCCCAGTGAGAAGAGCACCTCTGCAAGCACTATGTAATCTTAAAAATGGAAACACAACCCCAGATACAATGGTCACAGCACAACAGGTAAAGATCAGATGTGAAGAGATATTGGTAATGTGAGTCTAATCCTTGGCAGATAGAGAACATTACCGAAGCCTAAAATAGAATTCCTTTTTCTACCTCAATGACAAGTGCCATGGCAAATAGAGATAGCCTATATTTACTCTAAATTAAAAACTAAGATGTCTTCACTCCTAAGCTATGGTTCACACACTTTTATAGGTCTATCACATCTTAAAGAACTTGTCAAATTAACAGTGAATTTGCTAGGGGTTGTGAAACAGAAGAGAGAAGAGAAAGAGAGAGGAGGAGAAGAGAGTGAAAGGATAGAGGAAGGAAGGAATGCATGAGGAAAGGAGACAAAGACTATGACTCTATGTCTCTCTAGACTTTATACCCAATTCACAGAACACAGGGACCTAGTCAAGATCCTTGAATATCATGAATTTTTCCTCTGGCAGCTCATTGTGAAGAGCTACTTCTCAGTTATATGTTCAAAGTCACATGCTTTCATATGCTATCTCTGATACCAGTCTCAATTGAAAATAGCTGGCTCCAGAAAGTAAGCTTTCAGGGAGCAGTTCTGGCCTCCTCTAACCCTACCAGGTTACCTTATAGAGCACACAACACCAAAAACAGAACTGAAATTTGTATGTTACTTTTTTCTTGTTGAAATATGATAGCAACTTTAGGAGGAAAGGATGTGTTTTCACTCACAGTTCAGAGTCTACAGCCCATTGTAGACTTGCTGACTGGATAGTGTTCATGGCAGAGGCTGGCATCATAACTGACTCATATGTTGGAGGATGAGGAAGCAGAGACAAGAATGGCATCAGGACCAGGCTACAATACTCACAGGCTTAGGCTCAGTGACTATCTCTGCCAGATAGACCTCACCACCTACTAGTGGTAGAGCTATCAAAATAACAGCACATACAGGGAATGTAGAAATAAAAACCTGAGCCTGCAGGAGCACATTTCAGATTCAAACCATAGAATTTGTCTTAGAAGTTATAGGCTTCTTCAGTCTTGCATGGGAAACCGTGTTGGTTTTCAACTTGGCATTATCAGTCTAGAATTTTTCTCTGTTAAATTGCAACTTTGTTGATTCAAATGAGGGGTGTTAATGGTGTTGAAAATGTCCTTAATTTGGGTATACTTATGTTATCATTAATCAAATATGTATTTCAAAATTATGACTAATTTCTCAATCATTTATTTAAGTAAGTATGTCCTACTTATGGAAGAGCAATTAACCATTGCTATAGCAGCATTAAAGAAAATAAGACACAGATATTAAGTGACACTCTTTTCTCCACAAAAAAGTGAGATGTGAAGATGTGGGACATTGCACTTGAAGCTGAACTGTGATAGCAGGCACATGGTTTTGTGACTCAAGGAACAACAACTGAGAACAACCTCCCAACAACATAATTCCACAGCAAACTTTCACTCTCATGACTAAGGTTAAATATTTAGTCCTGCACCTAGTAATAAGAGTCTAGGAGTAATGTAATAGAAGATTAGTCTTACAGACTTTCGGGTCTGGTTCATAGATCTGTACACTTTTTGTTTATCACATGTACGATGACTAATTTGGAGTGTGGGGGTGAACTGATAGTAATATTATGCACAATAAATATTATTCACAACTATTTAAACAAAAATTGAAAAATAAAAAACCAAGAAACAAGACAAAACAAAAGCAATCAATTCTTTTAAAACACAAAGGAAACAGAAATGTGACAAGTTTGTATATTTTTATTTTGTTCTCTTGAAACATCACCTGAGAGGCTAAGTGCCACCATAAGATTGAAAAGAATTTGTATGTGTGATTTGTTTGGTTTGTTGAAACAAGGTTTTACTCTGCAGCCAGTCTGTCCTGTGGCTCATTCTATAGCCCAGGGTGACCTCAACCCCATGGCCATCCTCCTACCTCTGTTTCCTCAGGGCTAAAATTACATATGTGAGCCACCGTGCCTGGCTCATATGTATAATTTAAATTGATGCTGTTTTATGAAAAATCATGTGTTCATTTGCAGCACTGGAAATAAGATATAAAGAGTGAAGCAGGAGCTGATAGCAAGTTGAACCATGTTAATTCTGAAGCTGGCAAATAATTTATGGTGATAAGTCTTTATTAGAAACCAGAGTCAAAAATAACTTCCAAAAATACAAAATTATTCATCAGCACTGAATTAACTTCCCAAGGAAAAGAGGACCTTATTTTGTCAATGTATAGTAATTTTATCTTCTCATAAAACATTCACCATGTCTAATATATATATATATATCCTGGGAATATCCTGGGAAGCTTGTCATTGTGTTCTAGATTTAGCTTCCTCTATATTTCCAAAACACTAAAAATTATGTATATTGAAGCCATATTCACTACTTGAATAAAATTGCATAAATATTTCCCAAATTATATAGTTGTTCTATTTCAGAAGTTATTTGTAAATTTGTAAATTAAACTCCAGAAGGTCAAAAATACTACATTTTATTATGCAACGTGTATAATTGAAAAGTTAATTTTAAAAGAGTTAATGGTACTAAATATGTAAGCTGAGAGCAGTATTTCAGAAACTGGGAATATGAATACAATCACTCACAGAGCTACTCCAGGTTTGGTCACCATTACTCAACCTTTTTAAAGAATAAAAGGCAGTGATAAAATTCAAGTTGAAATGCAGAATTGGAAGTTAACCTCACTCACACTGCATGGAATTCTCCTAAACTTATATCCTTGTTCCATATCAACAATTCTGAATTAATAATAAAAAAAGTTACAACTCCAAGAAGCCACTCATGCACCAGGGACTCCAGTATAAACTCTGCCCTATGTGTTATGCACACCAACTCCTCTTAAAGCCCACCTACCAGTTGTAACTCTGCATCCATCATTCCGGTTCCATATTCGAGCCTACAACTTTGGCAAAAGTATTCTGCTTTTCCAGAGGCCAGCCCAGTTCTAGGAACTTCAGAAGCAATGTTAGCACCCCAAACCCCAGAGGTCACAGAGATCACTTAATCACCAGTGGAGACACCTTACTGGACTTGAAAAGTCACTGGTCACCAGAAACCCTGGTTACTCAGACCAGAAACCAGAGAAGAAAGTTACTAAGGGAAAACACGCCTCAAAAATTACCCATCTAAAAAGATAAACCCAGAAATCAGCACTTAAACCTGTTATAATTCCAAAGCACAGATGACTAGTGGCCAGCATAAGAACACATTTGACAAAAGTCAGGGCAATATGGCACCACCAGATACCAGCTTTCCTAGTGTAGCAAGCCACAGATATCCCAACACATCTGAAGCACAAGAAAATGACCTTAAATCCAATCTTATGGAAGCGATATGGGCTTTTAAAGGAGAAATGAATAAATCCCTTAATGAAATATAGAAAAATATAACCAAACAGGTGAATGAAATAAATAAAACTGTCCAAGAAACGTACAAGGAAATATAAGCAATACAAAAAACACAGACTGAGGAAATCCTGGTAAATAAATCTAGGTAAGTACACAGGAACTACAGACATAATCATCAATAACAGAATACCAGAGATGGAAGAGAAAATATCAGACATAGAGTATGTGTTAGTAGAAATGGATACATCACTCAAAAAAATGTTAAATCTAAAAGGTTTCTGACACAAAACATCCAGGAAATCATCACACTATGTGAATCCCAAATGTAAGAGTCATAGGAATAGAAAAAGATTCCCACCTCAAAGGCTCAGAAAATATTTTCAACAAAATCATAGAAAAAATTCCCTAACCTTAAGAAAGAGATGCCTATAAACATACAAGAAGTTTACAAGACACCAAATAGATGGGACCATAAAAAAATCCTCGAGCCACATAATAATCAAAACAATAAATGTAAAGAAAAAAAGATTGTTAAAAGCTATAGGGGTAAAGGTTAAGTAAAATACAAAGGTCGACCTTTAGAATTACAAATGACTTCTCAACAGAGACTGTAAAAGCTAGAAAGGCCTGGGAAAATGTCTTCCAGACTCCAAGTGACTACAGATGGCAGCCCAGACTACTACATCAGCAATTAGCACAAATGGAGAATACAAGATATTCATAACAAAACCAAATTTAAACAATATCTGTCCAAAATACAGCCTTACAGATTTAGTAGAAGAACAATTTCTACCCAAGGAGGTTGAGCTACACCCAAGAAAACACAAGAAATAAATAATTTTACACTAGCAAAACCAAAAAGGAAAACACCACACACAGAGACACACACAGACACAGACATACACACACACACACACACACACACAAACACACACACTACCAGCACCAACATCAGAGTAACAGAAATTAACAATCATTGGTCATTAATATTCTCAATATCAATTAACTCAATTCTTCAATAAAAAGACACAGGCTAATAGAATAAATGTGAAAACAAGATCCGTCCTTCTGCTGTATAAAAGAAACACACCTAAATATCAATAATAGATATTAACTCAGAGTAAAGAGTTGCAAAAAGGTTTTCCAAGCCAATGAATCAAGAAACAAGCTGGTGTAAGCATTCTAATATCTAATAAAATAGACTTTCAACCAAATATAATCAAAAAAGATGGGGAAGGACACTTCATAGTCATCAAAGGAAAAATACATACATAGATATCTCAATTCTGAATATCTATGCCCCAAATGCAAGGGTACCTTAAAGGAAACATCACTAAAACTTAAATCACTCATCAATAATGGAAGACTTTACCACTTGACTCTCACCAATGGACAGGACATCCAGACATAAAATAAATAACTGCATTAACAAATGCTGTGACTCAAATGTGTATAGGTTCATCTGAAATTGTTTGTATTCCAATGCTAAATAGTGTATTCTCAAAATGTGATTGCCCCAATGAACAAATACTCACATATTCAAAATGATGCAGTTATGCCAATGGAACCATTTC
The DNA here is from genome assembly GCF_900095145.1 of Mus pahari. Lineage (NCBI taxonomy): Eukaryota > Metazoa > Chordata > Mammalia > Rodentia > Muridae > Mus > Mus pahari. The sequence continues at coordinate 7,097,842 of NC_034597.1, read as the reverse complement.
CCCAATATCACTGAAATAAGGCTAGAGCCTGTGATTGGGCAGTAAAGGGAAAAAGATGGAACTGAAGATTCAAAAGAGGGTGTTGCAGGTAGAGAAACAGGAGAGGAATATGGAGGAGAAATATGTTGACATGGACCAAAGCCACATGGCCAGGAGGAACAGCAAGTAGCAAGGAACTTTACAGCTTGAGAGTAAATTTGCATAGCTCTATATCTACCCAATCTAGGCTTATGGCTTATAAGTAAAATACCTGGATTGTGTGTCTTGTATACAGGCTTGTTAGGATTTTAGTTTCCTTCTATGTTTGGCACCCAAAGTTGGACACCAATATGTTGTAGTAAATATTTAATATCAAGTTGGGGTTTCTACCCCACCTTAGCTCATTCACTTTCCAGGGACAAGATACACAACTTTTATATTTCTAAAAAGCCTTAATCAGCACTAAAGCTGGACGGGTATTATGTCTATTTCCTATGATGTATCTGAGCAACTGAAGTTTAGGGCATGTGGAAAGGTGCAGAGTTCTCAACTGAGGAATACCGAATGGCTGAGAAACACCTGAAAAAATGTTCAACATCCTTAATCATCAGGGAAATGCAAATAAAAACAATGTTGAGATTTCATCTCACACCAGTAAGAATGGCTAAGATCAAAAATTCAGGTGACAGCAGATGCTGGTGAGGATGTGGAGAAAGAGGAACACTCCTCCATTGCTGGTGGGACTGCAAGCTTGTACAACCACTCTGGAAATCAGTCTGGCAGTTCCTCGGAAAACTGGACATAGTTTTACCAGAAGATCCAGCAATACCTCTCCTGGGCATATACCCAGAAAATGTCCCAACTGGTAATAAGGATACATGCTCCACTATGTTCATAGCAGCCCTATTTATAATATCCAGAAGCTGGAAAGCACCCAGAGGTCCCTCAACAGAGGAATGGATACAGAAAATGTGGTACATTTACAAAATGGAGTACTTCTCAGCTATTTAAAATGATGAATTTATGAAATTCTTGGGCAAATAGATGTATCTGGAGGATATCATCCTTAGTGAGGTAACCCGATCACAAAAGAAGTTACTTGATATGCACTCACTGATAAGTGGATATTAGCCCAGAAACGTAGAATACCCAAGATACAATTTGCAAAACACAAGAAAACCAAGAAGAAGGAAGACCATCATGTGGATACTTCATTCCTCCTTAGAATAGGGAACATAATACCCGTGAAAGGAGTTACAGAGACAAAGTTTGGAGCTAAGATGAAAGGATGGAGACTACCCCACCCAGGGATCTGCCCCATCAATAGCCGCCAAACCCATACACTATTGCATATGCCAGCAAGATTTTGCTGAAGAGGCTATGCCAGTGCCTGGCAAATACAGAAGTGAATGCTCATAATCATCTATAGGATGGGACATGGGGTCCCCAATGGAGGAGCTAGAGAAAGAACCCATGGTACTGAAGGGGTCTGCAACCCTATAGATGGAACAACAATATGAACTAACCGGTACCCCCAGAGCTCATGTCTCTAGCTGCATATGTAGCAGAAGAAGGCCTAGTTGTCCATCATTGGGAAGAGAGGCTCCTAGGCTATGCAAACTTTATATGCCCAATACAGGGGAATTCCAGGGCCAAGAAGTGGGAGTGGGTGGGTAGGGGAGCAGGGCGGGGGGGGGTATAGGGAATTTTTGGGATAGCATTTGAAATGTAAATAAAGAAAATATCTAATAAAGGAAAAAAAAGAGAGAAAAAAAGACTATTGATGAGGACATGCTTTTCCAGGTGGGATATTTTAACAACAGGAATTGTGTCAGAAAGCAAGTTGAAAATGAGCAACTTGTGTGTGTGCCTTTTATCCATGCATTCAAGGAAAGCTGGGTGTAGGCTCATAGTACAACCCATTCCCAAAGCTTAGGCAGTGTAGCAAAAGTTACAGGCAACATACACAAACTTAAAGGACACAAAGAAAGCCATGTTAAGATGAAAGTTCATAGCAGTAAGTGCCTTCAAATGAAATTAGAGAGATCTCATACTAACAACCACTTTAACATCATAGCGAAAGCTCAAAAACAGAAGTAAACACACCCAAGAGGAAATAATCAAACTCAGGACTGAAGTCAACAAAATACAAACGAAGAGATCAATATAAAAAATCAACCAAGCAAAAGCTTTTCTTTGAGAAAATCAACAAGATAGACAAATGTTTAGCAAAACGAACTAATAGACACAGAGACAGCATACTAGTTGACAATTAGAAATGAATAAAAGAGACATAACAACAGAAATTATGGAAATTCAAAAGTCATTCAGTCATACTTCAATAACCTACACTCCACAAAACTGGATAATCTGAAAGACATAGATGATTTTCTCAACAGATACCACTTACTACAGTTTAATCAAGTTCAGATAAACAATCTAAATAGACCTATAACTCCTAAGAAAATAGAAGCAGTCATTAAAATATCCTGGAAAAAAAAACAACAAAAAAGCAAGGACCAGAATTTTTTTTCAATTTATAATAATTTTTTTATTTTTTATTTTCTAGATATTTTCTTTATTTACATTTTAAATGTTTTCCCATTTCCTAGTTTCCCTCCAAAAATCCCCTATCCCCTATCCCTACCCCTCCCCTGTGCCCCCATTCTTAATCCTGGCATTACCCTATACTGGAGAATAGAGCCTTCACAGGACTAAGGGAATCTCCTCCCACTGATGACCAACTAGGCCATCCTCTGCTACATATATAGCTAGAGTCACAAGTTCCACCATGTGCTTTCTTTGATTGGTGGTAGAGTTCCAAGAAGCTCTGGGGGTACTGGTTAGTTCATATTGATGTTCCTCCTTATGGGGTTTCAGACCCCTTCAGCACACTGGGTACATTTTCTGGCTCCTTCATTGGGGACTTTGTGCTCCATCCAATGGATGACTGAGCATCCACTTCTGTATTTACCAGGCACTAGCAGAGCCTCACAGGAGACAGCTGTATCAGGCTCTTGTAAACAGGCTTTTGTTGGCATCTGTATAGTGTCTGGGTTTGGTGGTTGTTTATGGGATGGATGCCCAAGTGGAGCAGTCTCTGGATGGTCATTCCTTCAGGCTCTGCTCTGAACTTCATCTCTGTAACTTCTTCCATGGATGTTTTGTTTCCCTTTCTAAGAAGGATCAAAGTATTCACACTTTGGTCTTCCTACTTCTTGAGATTCATGTGTTTCACAAATTGTATCTTGGGTATTCTAAGTTTCTGGGCTAATATCCACTTATCAGTGAGTGCATATCATGTGTGTTCTTTTGTGATTGGGTTACCTCACTCA
>NC_034597.1:7078908-7093743 GCF_900095145.1 Mus pahari | reverse complement strand
TCTATAAGTTTCAGTGTCTCTGGTTTTATGTGGAGTTCCTTGATCCACTTATACTTGACCTTAGTACAAGGAGATAAGAATGGATCAATTTGCATTCTTGTACATGATAAATGTCAATTTTGCCAGCATTATTTATTGAAAATGATGTCTTTTTCCACTGGATGATTTTAGATCCCTTGTCAAAAATCAAGTGACCATAGTTGTGTGGGTTCATTTTTGGCTCTTCAATTCTATTCCATTGATCTACCTGTCTGTCACTGTACCAGTACCATGCAGTTTTTATCACAATTGCTCTCTACTACAGCTTGAGGTTAGGCATGGTGATTCTTTTGTCATTGAGAAGAGTTTTTGCTATCTTAGGTTTTTTGTTATTCCAGATGAATTTGCAAATTGCCCTTTCTAATTCGTTGAAGAATTGAGTTGGAATTTTGATGGGGATTGCATTGAATCGTAGATTGCTTTCGGCAAGATAGCCATCTTTACTATATTGATTCTGCCAATCCATTAGCATGGGAGATCTTTCCATCTTCTGATATCTTTTCGATTAATTTCTTCAGAGACTTGAAGTTCTTATCATACAGATCTTTCATTTCCTTAGTTAGAGTCACACCAAGGTATTTTATATTATTTGTGACTACTGTGACAGGTGTTGTTTCCCTAATTTCTTTCTCAGCCTGTTTATCCTTGGTGTAGAGAAAGGCCACTGATTTGTTTGTGTTAATTTTATATCCAGCTACTTCACTGAAGCTGTTCATCAGGTTTAGGAGTTCTCTGATAGAATTTTTAGGGTCACTTATATATACGATCATATCATCTGCAAATAGTGATTTTGACTTCTTCCTTTCCAATTTGTATCCGCTTGACCTCCTTTCATGGTCTAATTGCTCTGGCTAGGACTTTGAGTACTATATTGAATAGGTAGAGAGAAAGTGGGCACAGTCTTGTCTAGTTCCTTATTTTAGTGGGATTGCTTCCAGCCTCTCTCCATTTACTTTGATGTTGGCTACTGGTTTGCTGTAGATTGCTTTTAATATGTTTAGGTATGGGACTTCAATTCCTGATCTTTCCATGACTTTTATCATGAATGGGTTTTGGATTTTGTCAAGTGCTTTCTCAGCATCTAACAAAATGATCATGTAGTTTTTGTTTTTGAGTTTGTTTATATAGTGGATTAAGTTGATAGATTTCTGTCATAGTCAGGATTTCTATTCCTGCACAAACATCATGACCAAGAAGCAAGTTGGGGAGGAAAGGGTTTATTCGGCTTACATTTCCATACTGCTGTTGATCACCAAAGGATGCAGGACTGGAACTCAAGCAGGTCAGAAAGCAGGAGCTGATGCAGAGGCCATGGAGGGATGTTCTTTACTTGCTTGCCTCCACTGGCTTGCTCGGCCTGCTTTCTTATAGAACCCAAGACTACCAGCCCAGAGATGGTACCACCCACAAAGGGACCACACCCTTGATCACTAATTGAGAAAATGCCTTACAGCTGGATCTCATGGAGGCATTTTCTGTGATAACTCCAGCTGTATCAAGTTGACACAAAACTGTCGAGTACAATTTCCATATATAAAACCATCCCTGCAACTCTGGGATGAAACCTAGTTGATCATGATGGATGATCATTTTGATGAATTCTTGGATTCCTTTAGTGAGAATTTTATTGGGTATTTTTGCATCGATTTGCATAAGGGAAAATGACCTGAAGTTCTCTCTCTGTGTTGTGTCTTTATGTGGTTTAGATATCAGAATAATTGTGGCTTCATAGAATGAATTGGGTAGAGTACCTTGCATTTCTATTTTGTGGAATAGTTTGAGGAGAATTCAAATTAAGTCTTCTTTGAAGGTCAGATAGAACTCTGCACTAAACACATCTCATCCTTGTTCATTAATCTGAACAAGATTTTACTTTGTTACTTGGTATCTGTAGGAATTTGTCCATTTCATCCCAGTTTTCCAGTTTTGTTGAGTATAGGCTTTTGTAGTAGGATTTGATGATACTTTGTATTTCCTTAGGTTCTGTTGTTATGTCTCCCTTTTCCTTTCTGATTCTGTTAATTAGGACAACTGTCTCTGTGCCCTCTAGTTAGTCTGGCTAAGGGTTTATCTATCTTGTTGATTTTCTCAAAAAAAAAAAAAAAAAAAAAAAAACAGCTCCTGGTTTGGTTGATTCTTTTAATTTTGTTTCCACTTGGTTGATTTCAGCCCTTAGTTTAATTATTTCCTGCTGTCTATTCCTCTTGGGTGAATTTGCTTCCTTTTGTTCTAGACATTTTAGGTGTGCTCTCAAGCTGCTAGGGTCTACTCTCACTAGTTTCTTTTTGTAGGCACTCAGAGCTATGAGTTTTCCTCTTAGAAATGTTTTTATTGTCCCATATGTTTGGGTATGTTGTGGTTTCATTTTCATTAAACCCTAAAAAATCTTCAATTTCTTTCTTTTTCCTTCCTTGACCAAGTTATCATTGAGTAGAGTGCTGTTCAGCTTCCACGAATATTACTTATGTTGTTATTGAAGACCACCCTTAGTGCGTGGTGATCTGATAGGATGCATGGGATAATTTCAATATCTTTGTATCTGCTGAGGCCTGTTTTGTGACCTATTATATGGTCAATTTTGGGTAAAGCTACCATGAGGTACTGAAAAGAAGTTCTATCCTCTTGTTTTAGGATAAAATGTTTTGTAGATATCTGTTAAATCCATTTGCTTCATAACTTCATTTAGTTTCACTGTGTCTCTGTTTCATTTCTGTTTCCATGATCTGTCCATTGATGAGTGGGTTGTTAAATTCTCCCCCTATTATTGTGTGCTTTGAGCTTAACTAAGGTTTCTTTAATAAATGTGGATGCCCTTACATTTGGAATGTGTGCTTTGAGCTTAACTAAGGTTTCTTTAATAAATGTGGATGCCCTTACATTTGGAACATAGATATTCAGAATTGAGAGCTCATCTTGGAAGATTTTACTTTTGATGTGTATGAAGTGCCCCTCCTTGTCTTTTTTGATAACTTTGGGTTGGAAATTGATTTCATTTGATATTAGAATGGCTACTACAGCTTCTTCATACTGTTTGCTTGGAAAATTGTTTTCCAGCCTTTTCCTCTGAGGTAGTGTTTGTCTTTGTCACCAAGGTGGGTTTCCTGTGTGCAGCAAAATGTTGGGTCCTGTTTTTGGAGCCAGTCCTTTAGTCTATGTCTTTTTATTGGAGAATTGAGTCCATTGATATTAAGAGATAATAAGGAAAAGTAATTGATACTTCCTGTTATTTTTCTTGTTAGAGTTGGGATTCTGTTCTTGTGGCTATCTTCTTTTAAGTTTGTTGAAGGATTACTTTCTTGCTTTTTCTAGGGTGTCACTGGCCTCCTGGGGCTGGAGTTTTCCCTTTATTATCCTTTGAAAGGCTGGATTTGGTTTTGTCATGGAATACATTAGTTTCTCCATCTATTAGTTTTGCTGGGTATAGTAGCCTGGGCTGGCATTTGTGTTCTCTTAGGGTCTGTATAACATCTGTCCAGGATCTTCTGGCTTTCATATTCTCTTGTGAGAAGTCTGGTGTAATTCTAATAAGCCTGCCTTTATATGTTACTTGATCCTTTTCCCTTACTGCTTTTAATATTCTATCTTTATTTAGTGCATTTGTTGTTCTGATTATTATGTGTCAGGAGGAATTTCTTTTCTGGTCCAGTCTATTTGGAGTTCTGAAGGCTTCTTATATGTTCATGGGCATCTCTTTCTTTAGGTTAGGGAAGTTTTCATCTATAATTTTGTTGGAGATATTTGCTTGCCCTTTAAGTTGAAAATCTTCATTCTCATCTACTCCTATTATCCATAGGTTTGGTCTTCTAATTGTGTCCTGGATTTCCTGGATATTTTGAGTTTGGATCTTTTTGCATTTTGCCTTTTCTTTGATTGTTGTGTCCATGTTCTCTATGGAATCTTCTGCACCTGAGATTCTCTCTTCCATCTCTTGTATTCTGTTGTTGATGCTTGCATCTATGTTTCCTGATTTATTTCCTAGGATTTCTATCTCCAGAGTTGTCTCCCTTTGTGATTTCCTTATTGTTTCTACTTTCAATTTTAGATCCTGGATTGTTTTGTTCAATTCTTTCACCTGTTTAGTAGTGTTTTCCTGTAACTCTTTAAGGGATTTTTTTGTTTCCTCTTACCTGTGTTCTCCTGTATTTCTTTAAGGAATTTAAATAATTTCTTTCTTAAAGTTCTCCATCATCATCATGAGAAGTGACTTTAGGTCCATATCTTGCTTTTTTGGTGTGATGGTGTATTCAGGACTTACTATGGTGGGAGAGGTTGGTTCTGATGATGTCAAGTAACCTTGGTTTCTGTTGCTTCTGTTCTTATGCTTGCCTCCTGCCATCTGATTAGCTCAATTGCTTGCTGCCCTCAATATATCTGATTGGAGTCTGTCCTTCCTATAATTCCAGTTGATTCAGCACTCCTCAGAGTCCAGCTTTCTCTGTGATCCTGTGATTCTTGGATCCTGTGAACCTGTGATTCTGGGTGTGTCAGAGTTCCTGGCAGTCAAGCTTCCTCTGAGACCCTGAGATCCTGGTGTGACCAAGCTCCTGGAAGTGGTGTCTCCTCTGGGGGCCATGGGGCTTTCTGGTGTGTTCGAAACCAAGGTATACCAGTACTGATCAGAAGGAACCAGAGCTGCTGGTCAGGCAGGGCTCCTGTGTCCTTGCTCCTGCTGTCACAGGCCCATTATGATTGGTTTGAAACAGATGTTGTGTTCCACTCACCATTGATCCTAAGATACTGGGTGTGCTAGGGTGCCTGTGGTTTGGAGGGTCCTATGGGGACCATGGGACTGTATGTCAAGTTTGTACCCAAAGTGGCCTGGAGCTGGCACTGACCAGAAGGGCAGACCAGAATATTTTAGTGCAGAATTCTACTAGATTTTCAAGAAGAGCTAATAACAGTACTCCTTGAACTATTCTGCAAAACAAAAACAGAAGGAACATTGGAAATTTTGTTTAATGAGGACATAGTCACCCTGATACCTAAACCACACAAAGACTCAACAAAGAAAGAGAATTTTTACTATTTCACTCATGATCATTAATACAAAAATATTCACAAACGGAATCCAAGAATACATAGGGAAGTTCATCCACCATGATCGTGTAAGCTTTATCCCAGAAATGCAGAAATGGTTCATAATACAAAAATAAATCAATCTAATTTACCATATAAACAAACTGAAAGCAACTAATCACATGATCATCTCATTACATGCTGAAAATCCTTTGACAAAATCCAACACTTCTTCATGATAAAAGTCTTGGGGAGATCAGAGATGCAAGATACATACCTAAATATAACAAAGGGAATACACAACAAGGTGAAACCTAACATCAAATTAAATGGACAGAAAGCTAAAGTAATTACACTAAAATCAGGGATAAGACAAGACAATTTACTCTCTTCATATCTATTTAATATAGTTCTTAACTTTTTAGCTACAGCAATAAGACAACTAAAGGAAATCAAAGGTATACAAATTGGAAGGCAAGAAAAAATTCTGCTGTTTACAGGTGATATAATAGTATATACAAGTGACCCAAAAATTCCACCAGGGATGTCCTACACCTGACAAACACTTTCAGCAAAGTGACTGGATACAAAATTAACTTGATAAAAATCAGTAGTCCCCTTATATACAAATGAAAAATGGTCTGAAAAAATTAGGGAATCAACATGCCTCAAAATAGATACAAATAGTAAAAAATATCTTGACATAACTCTAACCAAGCAAGTGAAAGAACTATATGATATGAACTTCATGTCTCTGAAGAAAGAAATTGAAGTTGAAGAAGATATCCAAAGATGGAAAGATCTCCTTTGCTCATAAAATGATAGGATTAACATAATTAACCAGGAACCTTTTACCAACAGCAATCCTCAGGTTCAGTGGATTGCCCATCAAAATCTCAATAAAATATTTCAGAGAACTTAAAAAAAAAAACAATATTCAACTTTATATAGAAATACAAAAAGCCAGGATATCTACTACATAAAGTATTATTCCAATTTAGAGGTATCTTTATAGACCTGTTTCCCTAGGTTGGCTCCTGTCATGTATTGTTGCCCAGAATGACTCCAACCTGTTTTACCAGTTTTAAGCCAACTTTCTGTTAACAATGTTACAAAATTTTAACCATACTCAAATAATTTAAAAGCCAGTAATCTATAACCAAGACATTCAGAACATATTTAGACATTTAAGATCACTCAGAAACAAACATAAAATAGCTACATAAGTTTATTTAGGGTCAGTTCTAGGTCAAAGACAAAGAAGTCAGGGAACAAAATATGGATAAACAGGGTGGTTAAGGAACAAGCAAAGCATAAACAAAGGTCCCATGATTACTGTGTTCAGAGACTTAACTAGATGACCAAGACACAAAGAATACATTCCCTAGTTGTATTCATGTTGAACTTTGTCCTAACTCAATGTCAAATTCTTGTCTGAGCCTACTCCCTTGTCCTGGCCCCACTGCAAATATTCTTGCCAATATAGTTAAAGCAACACCAAGAGCTCTCCACAATTATGCTGTACAGGTATAATTCATATATATAATAAAATTTTTATGCATCCAATGTTTTTCATTGAGAAGAGAATTGATGATGCATACATAAAGACCCTACTCTTTGCACGTACTTAGAATGGTATAAAAGCAGATTGGAAAAAAGATAAACCTGCTGGAATCATGCTATATTGTCGTCTAATTGTCTTTAGTTTTTAAATCTTCCCTTCCTTCCTTGAGACCCTCTTGACTGACTGACAGCTGACTTGGTCAGGTGGTGCCTTCAATGTTGGAGCTTCAGTATAAGGAGTACAGTGAAGGACACTTCAGGAAAACAAAGCTCTCACAAGGGAAAATTTGGGCCGGCAGTGGGTAAACTTATAAAAAAATGGGTAGGGCAATGGTGAAATACCTTTGTACATATGCTGAGAGATATGCTAAAAAAGAGGAGTTCAGGAGACATCCTGCTTCTGCTCTAGCTCCCGTTGGGCGAATGGCTAGTCCTGGTTCTGGGTCTCTTTTGTAGGATATCTGGTATTCTTCCCTCTGTCTATTGTCTGTCCTTTGTGCACTAGCCTGTCCATGTCTATCCATTTGTGTGGTTTCATTTCATTGCTTAAATGTTGCTCAATGTTTCATATTAAAAATAAAAAATGGTCAAAACTTTATCTGCTGGCCATTTACCACTTGATTTCGTTTTAACTCATTTCCAAATAAAAGCAGTCTAAATTGACATATCAAAAACTGATAAGCTGCTTTTGGAGCCCTTCACTTGTATCTAGGAGTCTAGCACTTCTGGAAAAGCCCTGACAGCCCACTCTGTTAGCCCTGTACACCCACTCTAAAAAGGGCTAACAGCTCCTAGGCACCTCTAGACAGGAAGCTGGTGACTGTTTCTCCAACAATAACCTCTGTAACTGTGATTATTGGGTTCATCAGGTGGCAAGATGCTCCTCCCTTGAAATTAAGCTAGAAAAAGTAAGAAAACTTTGCCTCTCTAGTCTAAATAAGTAAGTTTGCCTAGCTACTTTAGGTTTGTTTCTGATTTGTATTAAAAGCTATACCAACATGCATTCATATGCAAGAACTGGCAAACAAACTTTGTAACATGAAAATAAAGCACTTGGTATTCACTTTAGAGAGACTAGATTATTTACATTGTTACAATTTGGTTTTGCTCTGATACTGCAAAAGAAACTTTTAAAAATAATAGTTAAATGTTTATAAAGCTAATGGAACATTGGCAGTTTAGAATTCAATCACAAGAACCTGATGAAATGTTTATCCCTTATTCCAAACAGCAATTAAATTGGTCATTGCAAAATACTGATATTTGGCCTACTGCATGTGCAAACTTTTCAGGCAAAATTGATAATCATTGTCCAAATGACAAGTTGTTACAATTTGCCTCAATGCATGCTTTTGTATTTTCTGCAAATTTGCACATGCATCTCATAGAGGATAGGCTTACTGTATTTACAGATAACTCATCTAATGGGAAGGCAGAATATGTAATTGGTTCACATGTTAATTCTCTTGACTTTCCCCCATCCCAGTTCAGGACAAGTAGTTGAATGTGCTGCAGCCATTATTTTCTGAAATGTTGAAAAATCAAGCTTTTAAGTTGTATATTGAAAGCCAATATATAGCTCATGGTTTGCAATTGCCTGAAACTGTTCCTTTTTAATGATACTGCTAATTCTCAAATATTGCAATTATTTATGCATATACAACTCAATTTAAGAGAACATAATTTTCCTTACTTTATAGGACATTTAAGAGCTCATACTGGATTGCCTGAACCCTTTTTTGAAGACAATGTTACAGCAGATTTGTATACAAGGCAGATTATATGCCTCACACAGGAACAATTAGCTGAGCTATCTCATTTTTTACCTAATCAAAATAGTCATAGTTTGAGACAATTTGGTATTTCTAGAGAATGTACACATCAAATTATAGAGACTTGTCCTCAAGATCTTCAATTTCTTCCTGTACCACATAATGGTGTTAATCCTTGAGGACTTGTACCTAATCAATTATGGCAAATAGATGTTACTCATATTTATGAGTTTGAAAAGTTAACATGTACATTTGACTATTGACACATTTGCAGGCTTTCTTGTAACTGCTTTACCAGGAGAAGCAACTGAAACTGTAATTACTCACTGCCTACATTGTTTCTCTATGCTCGGTGTTCTAAATCAGATTAAAACAGATAATGGAACTATTGCTATTGCAGTCATTCACTTGAGGCTTTCTATTGGAAATTTAATATTATCCATATTACTAGTATTCCTTATAATCCTCAAGGACAAGTTATTGTGAAACAGGCCTATGGGACTTAAAAACAATATCTTCAAAAAATAAAAAAGGAGAAATTTTATCCCAGTACACCCCAAACTATTTACATAATGCTCTTTTTATTTTAAACTTTTTAAATTTGGATGCCAAGAAACTCTCTACTGAGTTACTGTGGCACCCTACAGCTCAGAATACTTATGCCTAGGTGAAATGGAAGTATTCACTTACTGGCATATGGCATGGCTCCAATCTGGTATTAATATTGGGAAGCAAAGTTTGTGGTGTTTTATTTTGTTTTTGGTGGTGGTGGGTTTTTTTTTCAGGACACTAAAGGAGCTTGGTGGCTGCCACAGTGATTGAAGAGACTTGCTGATGCTGGGACAAAGAATGATGCTGACTGTGAACTTGCTAAGTGACCTGACAAAGGTGATAAGGACATATTAGATAGGTATTGGGTGTTCCTGACCCACATTTGCTTGCCTATATCCCACACTAGACAAGCTGCCTTGCTTCAAGCTTTTAGAACTTGTAGGTTAGAGAATGTGGAGACTGTGGAAACTGCCTTTGAAAAATCAATCAAATAGAGAAGTTGGTATAATGACCCTTCTCTTTCCTTTAATGAGGCCAGTAATTTTGACTCAATCATGGACTGACTGCTCTAGAAACCATTCCAATATTGAAAAAAAAAAAAAAAAAGGAAATTACAGTGGGCATTTGGAAGGCTGTTTCTGAACATTTTTAGGCAAATATTTCAAAATTGACAACTGCCTTGTATGAAGTTACATTTGCAGTGGATAAAATTGGAATAGATCTGATTTAGAACAATGACAGGATCTGGATTTAGAAACAATATTAACGCATGTGTTAAGACTCCTAATCTTTTATTAATTGGCCATGTTAGAATTACTTTGCTTCTTCTGTGGTATTTAATGTAAGTTGTGTTGATTGTACAATTTCTAATTGTGTTAGTTATTGAAATCTGGCATATCTGATATGGTGGTCTATCAACTGGCTTTTGTTTTATTTCCTGTTAATATGACAGGACATTAGTATTCTGAACAAAGCTTTCAAATATTGGAAGAAGTGAGCCAGGCTTTAAGCAGAAGCAAGAGGGTAATGGGTTTGATTATTGCTATTACAGCAGCTTTGGTTACATTAATAGCTTTTGCAATTGTTTTGACACAAGAAGTTCAGAAAACCACTTTGTTAATCATATAGCATATAGTAAAAAAATGTTACAAATGGTTGAGAATTCAAGAAGATTTATATAGGCATTTGGAACAACAAATTGATGCTTTTTATAATATAATTCAAATTATTTTAGAGGAGGTTCAGAGTTTAAGAGTAAGAAGACATCTTGAGTGTCATGCTAAATACCAATGGATTTGTGTCACATTTAAAATTTACAATGACAGTCACTATAACTGGAAGGAAATTAAAAGGCACTTGCAGGGGTTTTGGTATAATTATAACACCTCTCTGGATATTTTAACTTTCCATATCAAGGTTATGCATTTAAAGAATGCCACTCTACTGCAAATATTGTTGATAAAATTATTTGGAGCTTAATGTCAGTATTTCCACCTTGGCCAAGCTTCAAGAATGGCTTATATAGCTTAATCATGTTGGCCCTTCTAGTCCTGGGAATACTTTTACTCCTGCACACTTTGATAAAACTTGCTTTTTACAACATCAACATGTTGGCAGCCAAAACATGTGGCTTAAGACTAAAAGATGGATCCCCAGACAGCTTCGTTAATTTAATAGACTGGCAGTCAATGCAGGTAAGATTCTGCACAGAGCCCTAGCAACCTAAGACAGAAATACATTCTTTTGGATAATGCATATTCAGTGACAGGTAATAAAGTTATTCTTTGTTAGAACAACGTAAGATAGATGCAGTCTTATTTATGAAATTAAAAAAAAATGGGGAGATGTGGAGAGCTCTTGGTGCTGCTTCAATCATATGAGCAAGAATATTTACATTGGATTAGGAAAAGGGAGTAGGCTCAGACAAGAATTGGACATTGGACTCAAGATGAATACAGCTGAGGAATGTGTTCTTTGTACCTTAATCACTGATCAATTACAATAATCATGGGACCTCTGTTTATGCTTTCTTTGTTACTGGAGTACATTGTTGTTTTTTTTTTTTTTACCTAAAACTGACCCTATTCTTTGCATGTACCTAGAATGGTATTAAAGCAGACTAGAGAAAAAGGCCTGCTTTAGCACTGACTGGAGTCATGCTATAATGTTGTCTAATTGTCTTTTCTGTTTTTAATCCTCACCCCCTCCCTTGAGACCCTGTTGACTGACTGAACTGGCTTAGACATATAATCAAAACTGAACACTAGTCAATCTGTCTCCAAGATAAAACTCAGCAAATGGAAAAGAAAAGAAGAGGAGAAGAGAGGACAGGACAGGACAGGACAGGACAGGACAGGACAGGATATGACAGGGGAGAACAGGAGAGGACAGGAGAGGACAGGACAGGACTGGAGAGGACAGGAGAGTACAGAAGAGGACAGGAAAATGAAAAGTTACCTCTGATTGGAACAGAATTCCTTTCTCTCATATTATAAGCCATTTCACATCTAGGATTTAATTTGTAAGCCTTACAACCTTAATTTTTCTATATAGGTAGGCTTTCTGTCTGCCTCTGAAAGACAGCCAATCTTACAGAAAAAATATACAGGACTCAATTTCTGTATATCAAGGATTTCATGACTTGGGGAGGAATTCAGAATGGTAAGCTCAGCTTACTAAATCAGCACATAGAAAGTATAATGCATATTATAGTTTTTTTTATTATATAATGGTATTTATAGTTGCTTGTTCATGTTTATTGAGGATATAAGATATTAATTTCAGGAATTGCAATTTTGGGTAATTACCAAAATATAAGTCTATACAAAAGGTGAGGTTTTAGTTATTTTTCCTGGGCTTGTGAAAAAATACCCTGACGTTTTATGAAAAATATTCTGAAAAAGCAATATAAAAAGCAAAGGATTTACTTTTGCTCTCAGTTCAAAAGTCTATCAGTCTATCACTTCACAATAGTCAAATCAGCAGCAATTCCAGGCCACTGTTTACCTTGCATCCAAAGTTAAGAAACAGAGAGCTGCTGCACCAGCACCAGGTCACCTAGGGTGCGGAGTCAGTGGACACCCCCACGGTCCCTAGAGGACTGCCCATGCAACCTTAAGATGACTGGTGAGTGGAACACAACATCTGGTCCAATCCAATCACACGGGGGATTTGAAACAGCACTAGGGAAGCAGAAAACCAGCTTGACCAGGGGCACAAGTCCCTTCCTGTCTGCGCCAGCACAAGGTCACAGAGGGCATGGAGTCAGCAGACATCCCCACAGTCCCTAGAGGACTGCCCATGAGATTTTAGGATCATTGGGGTGTGGAACACCACATCTGCTCCAATCCAATTATGACGGGCCTGTGACAGCAGGAAGAAGGACACCAGAACCTTTCCTGTCCAGAGGGTCAGGTTCCTTTTGATCAGTTCTGGTTTACCTTGGTTTCAAACAGACCAGAAAGCTCCATGGTCCTCAAAGGAGACACAACTTCCAGGCACTGTAACACACCCAGGATCTATGGACAACAGGATCCCAGAATAACAGGAGCTGGGTCACAACAGTATTTAAGGGTCTCAGAGGACCTTGACTGCCAAGAACTCTGACACACCCAGAATCTCAGGTTCACAGGAGCCCACAATCAAAGGATCACAGAGAAAGCTGGACTCTGAGAAGTACTGAATCAACTGGGATTATAGGAAGGAGAGGCTCC
This sequence comes from Mus pahari, assembly GCF_900095145.1. Lineage (NCBI taxonomy): Eukaryota > Metazoa > Chordata > Mammalia > Rodentia > Muridae > Mus > Mus pahari. The sequence continues at coordinate 7,081,088 of NC_034597.1, read as the reverse complement.
AATCAGATATATTGAGGGCAGCAAGCAATTGAGATAATCAGATGGCAGGAGGGAAGCATAAGAACAGAAGCAACAGAAACCAAGGTTACTTGGCATCATCAGAACCAATTTCTCCCACCATAGCAAGTCCTGGATACACAATCACACCAGAAAAGCAAGACATGGATATAAAGTCACTTCTCATGATGATGATGAAGAACTTTAAGAAGGAAATACAGGAAAACACAGTTAAACAGCTAGAAGTCTTTAAAGTGGAAACACAAAAATCCCTTAGAGAGTTACAGGGAAACACTACCAAACAGGTGATAGAATTGAACAAAACCACAGAGGATCTAAAAATGGAAGTAGAAACAATAAAGAAAACCAAAATGGAGACAACTCTGGATATAGAATCACTAGGAAAGAAATCAGGAACCATAGATGCAAGCATCAGCAACAGAATACAAGAGATGAAAGAGAGAATCTCAGGTGCAGAAGATTCCATAGGGAACATGGACACAACAATCAAAGAAAATGCAAAATGCAAAAAGAGCCAAACTCAAAACATCCAGGAAATCCAGGACACAATGAGAAGAAAAACCTACAGATAATAGGAGTAGATGAGAATGAAGATTTTCAACTTAAAGGGCCAGCAAATATATTAAACAATGTTATAGAAGAAAATTTCCCATACCTAAAGAAAGAGATGCCCATGAACATTCAAGAAGCCTACAGAACTTCAAATAGACTGGACCAGAAAAGAAATGCCCTCTGACACATAATAATCAGAACAACAAATGCACTAAGAAAAGACAGAATATGAAAAGCAGTAAGGAAAAAAGGTCAAGTAACATATAAAGGCAGGCCTATTGGGAACTTTCGGGATAGCATTTGTAATGTAAATAAAGAAAATAATAATAATAATAATAATAATAATAATAATAATAATAATGATAATAATAATAAAGAATTACTCCAGACTTCTCACAAGAGACTATGAAAGCCTGGACAGATGTTATACAGACCCTAAGAGAACACAAATGACAGCCCAGCCTACTATAGCCAACTCAACTCTCTATTACCATAGATGGAGAAACTAAAGTATTCCATGACCAAACCAAATTCACATAATCTCTATCCACACATCCAGCCCTTCAAAGGATAATAACGGGAAAACACCAATACAAGGACGAAACTATGCCCTAGAAAAAGCAAGAAGGTACTCCTTCAACAAACCTAAAAGAAGACAGCCACAAGAACAGAATCCCAACTCTAAAAAAAAAAAAAAAGAAGGAAACAAAAATTACTTTTCCTTAATATGTCTTAATATCAATGGACTCAATCCCCAATAAAAAGACAGACTAACAGATTGGCTACACAAACAGGACCCAACATTTTGCTGCTTACAAGAAACTCATCTCAGGGAAAAAGACAGACACGACCTCAAGGTGAAAGGCTGGAAAACAATTTTCCAAGCAAACGATCTGAAGAAAGAAGCTGGAGTAGCCATTCAAATATCAAATAAACTCGACTTCCAGCACAAAGTCATCAAAAATGACAAGGAGGGGCACTTAATACTCATCAAAGTTAAAATCTTCCAAGATGAACTCTCAATTCTGAATACCTATGCTCCAAATGCAAGGGCAGCCACATTCATTAAAGAAACTTTAGTAAAGCTCAAAGCACACATTGCGCCTCACACAATAATAGTGGGAGACTTCAACACATCACTCTCATCAATGGAGAGATCCTGGAAACAGAAACTAAACAAAGACACAGTGAAAATAACAGAAGTTAAGAAACAAGTGGATTTAACAGATATCTACAGAACATTTTATCCTAAAACAAAAGGATACACCTTCTTTTCAGCAACTCATGTTATATTCTCCAAAATTGACCATATAATTGGTCACAAAACAGGCCTCCACAGATAAAAAATATTGAAATTGTCCCATGCATCCTATCAGACCACCATGGACCTAGGCTGATCTTCAATAACATCATAAATAAAACAAAGCCAACATTGAATTGGAAACTGAACAACACTCTCCTCGTTGATACCTTGGTCAAGGAAGAAAGAAAGAAAGAAATTAAGTATTTTTTAGAGTTTAATGAAAATGAAACCACAACATACCCAAACTGATGGGACACAATGAAAGCATTCCTGAGAGGAAAACTTGCCGCACCCTCTTCAGAGAAGA